>NW_028297171.1:7977094-8142080 GCF_055798465.1 Pogonomyrmex barbatus | reverse complement strand
TGCCATAATTTTAAATATATGTATGTTTATATATGTATTAAATTATATAATGTATTAAGTTATATAAATTTATTTTATGTGTGTGTGTATGTGTGTGTGTGTGTGTGTGTGTGTGTGTGTGTGTGTGTGTGTGTGTATGTATGCATAATCAAAATAAATTTATATATCAAAATTTAATACAATTTAAAAATATTAAAACTCACAAAAAAGTTGATGGTTAATTTTTGTTAAAAGAATCCATGAGGTAAATTCCACATATTACAATAAAACTGTATAACAAAAGAATATGTAATAAAAGCTAATGATGAAATACTGATGGAAATTATTGAATGGCAAATAATCGTTTGTGATATCACGATGCAAAACAAAAAGTATCGTGAGAACTCTCGTTCATCAACACTGATATTATCAACACTGATATCATAATTTTTATCATAATTTTTTACAATCGCTCGACTAGCAAAATCCTTTTCAAATTTGCAAAGTCATTTTTATTATCATAATTTAAAAAAATGTTAATAAAATTGATTTATCTTTTAATTCATTTAATTTAAATTAATTCTGATACGCGTTACATGGGATGAGTTTTTACACTTTGGAATACCAGTTAAACAATAAAAGATAATTTTTCATGCGCAAATTCGTAAATAAATGTCACGAAAAATTTTAAATTTTAATTCGCGCTGAGAATTATTACCGAATTCCTCATTTATATCATTGCCTATAAATGTATAAAATTTAATTACATCAGGTTCTCAGAAGACTCGTAAAGATTTTTGCGTAACAAATACGGCTTCACATCTTTAAGTATTATTTTAAGAAAAAAATGTATCTAAGTAAAAATTTTCTGTAACAATTCTGAGTCTTTACAAATAGATCCTGTTAGCGAGTCTAAGAATATTTCTGATCAAATAATTAGTAATGTCTCGAGGCAAGAAGGATAATGACGGAATGACGGATTAGAGCAATATGCTATTAAGGAACACGTTTCTTTTGCGTAAAACGATGAATCGACAGCACGTAAACATCCATTGTTGGATTATCGTGGTGATTATCGAGATCGTCAGGGTGCAATTTCTCGAACGCATAACATTAATAGCTGATGCTAATCGCGCATGCAAAAACCACCGCCGCGAGTTAGTCGCGAACACTGTAATTGTCGACGCATAGAAAATGAGGCACGCCAACGAGAATGCAAAATTTTCCGTTTCGCACAATTTGTCATTTCCGGTCAAGCACGAACGAGCGAAATTCATTTTTTTTTTTCGGAAATTTTGAGAAAAATAAAGTTAAGAAATATACTACTATAATATTTTAAATAAACGTAAATAATTTTGCATAATCATAAAAATATCGATATTCACCGACGATGTTCACAATATACAATAAAGTGTAAAATTTTTAATTAATTTATCACGTATTACGAAAATTTAAGAAAATCAAGAGTAGATAAGAAATAAGAATAAAGAAATAAGAAATAAGAAATAAGAATAAGAAATTATAAATGTAAGAAATTGAAGTTATAAACTGCGCATTAATTTCAAGAAAACAAGCGTCATTTTTTGCTCGATAATTATTGATAATTTGTATTATTTCCGATAATTAGAATGGAACGTAAAATAGAATGTAAAATTCTTTGTTTCGTAACTAGTTGTGCTTGAGGCGTCTTCACCGATGATAAGTTCATCGTAGAAAGAATTTTAAACAAATATAAAGGAAATTAAAGAAATGAAGAAAATTGAAGAAATGAAATTTACGCTATTTTCGTATTTGAGAAGTGCAATAAGCTATAAATGTTTATATGCTATTAGTATTAATATAATGTGATGTAATCTTTACCTACTGTTTAACGTTGATTACAACTTTATAATTGTAAATTAATTGATTAGCTATTTTATTTATTTGAAAAATTTACTTTTGAGAATTAACAATATTAAATTAAATTATTTTAAATAATTTATAAATAGTAAGTGATGTTTTCGCATTCTTTTTATGAATTGCACATAGGTCGCGATCTATCGAAGGCGATTTAAAGCGTTGTAAAATTAAACGTATGTAGCTGATACAACTGTGCTTGGCCTGTCGATAAAATAGGAATTTATTATGAGCAGTAAATAAGCAAATAGACGAAATTATTGCAAAAAATGTTGAAAAATCAGTTTAATAATATTTCATCAATAATTTAGAGTACTTGGAAAAAATGTTTAATTATAACAAATGCTTAATTATAACAGTAAAAGTACCTTGCAAGCGATAAAATCGTAGCTTTTCTTCGCTCTGATAATAACATAACTAAATACGAATATATTTACATTAAAATAAAAAAAAAAAGAATTTCAATACTTTGCTCAACAAATATATCAATTTTAAAAATCTCATTTGTGATATTGTAATTTTATGTGATTTGAAAATTTAGAAAGGAATTAAGATCATAGTAAATTTATATTGCATTTATATTGCATTACATTGTTTGTTATATGTGTAACTCCGGATTTTCCCAAGAGCCGGAGAACTAATAATAATTAAACGGAAAATCGCCTCGTAATCCCTTTCTTGAGACATGACATGCTATTTAATTACATTATAATTGCATAACGATATGCAATGATGCATTCGTGCAAAGATATGAGGTCGGACAGCTATGCAAGATATTTCTGCCGGAAACGCATATCTTTTTCGCATATAGTTGTGCATGCAATTGATTCGAAGAACTTCCGCGGGATTGATAAATGATACGATTTCCTGCAGCAAAAGGACCGCACGAAGCGTATCATACCGTGTCGTAGTTTGACTATTAAATCGGTAGCTCATGCGTGAATTCCTATCAATTTAAAATGAAAAACATAGAATTACGTACGTAAGCGTTTCATTTAATGCAAGATATCGCGATAAGATATAAGAGGTAAAAAAATAAAAGAATAAAAATTTATTACGCTTAAATTTTCACAGAAGTGTTTCAGAAATGCCTTACTCCTTTATGCATTAAAATTTATTTAATTTATATCTTTTTTCTTCTATGTAAAATTAAATATAAAAGTGTGATGGACTCACGTTGATATCGTTCATGATTAAACCCCTTCTCGTCCTCCTTTGGCATTGACAACGTATGACGTTGTATTCGATCATTTTCCGTATATCCTTCCGGGAACACCGTGGAAACATTCATCCCGGGTTTCTGGAATTATAGGATTTAATTATAATTACTAATTCTTGATCCTTGATAGTTCTTAGGTGCGTTTCTCATTATTCATTATTTTTTCGAATATTTCAAACATTATTCATTATCTCATGCGAAAGAATAAGGATAATTATTTCCAATAAAAATTAAAACAAATATGTCTTTAACACAGACCGTTCGAAAAGAATATGTAAATATGTATGTTATATGTCCGTTATACATATGTTTTATTATCTATTAAATGTCATTACCATTTTTTCACTCGTGCGATATGTAAAATTCAAATGATTTTTTCTCATGGCGCGATACGAAATATTGCACAGATATAACTAATGCGTTAATAACGTGAGAAGAAAACAAAAAAATAACAATTAAACAATTAATTTAACTGGCAACCGTGACGATAGAAATTTAAATAAAAAAATGAAATAATGATCTCAACTGTTTCGCGGATCTTTCGCGACCCAACTGCATCCTTTATTGAGGTATCGATCGTATTAAAATAGTTGCTAATTCGTCCTCTAAATTTGACTTCATTAGCGTTTCTTTGTCAATTTTGTCATTGATTGCGAGTAGATTGACAAAGAAGATTGAATAATCTTTCCTAATTGAAATAGAAAATGATAAATTATAATTTTAAAAAATATTTCTCGTTATTATAAATTTTTATTTTACTTTTTTCATTTTTTTTAAATTTATTTATTTTTTTATTTATTTATTATTTTACTTTAATGCTAATATGTATTTTACTGTTTAGTTTTAAAGAGTCACTCATTCAACAAATTAAATATTAATTCATTTTTAAATATTAATTAATACATTTCTTTCTTTACAATTGTTTAACAAAATTATTAAAATAAGATTAACAAAAATAATCAACATAAGAAATAAATATGTAATAATTCTATTGTGTACAAAAACAAACAAAAAATAATAGGAAACTTTTTATCTTCATGATATTGTCCTTACTCCACTTTATTGTTACGAAAATGACTTATTCATATTCGAGTGGCTTTAGAGAGTTCATTAGTTGCTTAGTGAAAACCTGATTAACGTATGTCCTCTAGCGGAGGATGTCTTGTTTCTATCACGAACAATGTGAGAAGTAGAAGACTAAAAATTTGCATAAATGTGTAAATTTTACATAAATTGCAAAAACATTTTTCCTTTCCCTTATTTTATTATTTTTGGCTGTAGACCGATATTAAAAATATATTTTATATATACACACAAATATATCGTAAGAACATATAATTCTAGCAGGATTCGTGCTTTTATTATTGCATTATGATTATCTTGCCCGGATCATCGCGTTCGAAAGCCGGTATTTGAACAAAAGAGCATAACTTATCTTTCGTTTGCAAAAGCTATGAAAATCATGCCCGAGTACGCGGACGCGATAAAAACTGATAACGATAGTCCATATTGAGATATAATGAGCCATATTTACACATTTAACAGTGAAAATTAATTTCAATTCTTATATCTGTATTATCAAAATCATGTCAATCAATGACTTTGTCAAGATTATTTTTAGCGCAAAAATGCACTTAATTGACATACATATTCATATATATGATATCCGCAATCATAATTAAATTATAAAAAATTTTATTTCGAATTCCTTAAATTATATATCTTTAAAAGGTATAAAAAATTTAAATAAATGTTTAATAAATCGTTAAATATTCAATTGGAAAAAATTAAAACACCTGTACATTTTTTTCTATTTCTGTCATCATGTTCAAATTAAATAAATATCAATTAAGGAATTTACACAGCGTGTTCTTACGCGCAGAATCTTTTCTATTGTTCGATTCCTTTTTTGCTTAGAAAAGAGAAAAAACTTACCCCTAAATGTCGATTTAAGCCAAATCTCCTGGCGGTCGAGTTGAAGACCAGGAATTCACGCCACAGGCTCATGTACGTCCTCTTGTCGCCTGGACGCGGCATCCCCAGGCGGCCAAACTTTACGATCCACCAGCCACCACCTGATATCCTCGTCAACCATCCATCCTGCCACAAAACTGATTGAACCGGCGAACTCTCGTCTTAGACACGCCAGAACTACGAAAGCGACGAACGACTACTGAAAGACTCCATCGTGATCCTCGACCATTGCAACCCCGTTGATCCGATGTAATGTTTAGATGGCAAGGGTGGTGGTGGCGACGACGATCAGTACACGTGACGACCTTGGCAGCGACCTCACCAAGTTGCGTGACACGCTGATGTGTGGTGATCGTTCTGCTCGCGATGTTCCCGGTTGCATCGCGTCAGTCTCATTTCCGTGATTCCGACAAATCGCCGATGAAATCGCGTAAAGGATTCTTTTTGAATTCTCAAAGCAAAGGAGCAGTCATACATCACTCATTAAATTAAGAACAATTTATTCCTAACTCTAACGGTATCTTTCTTACGACAGTTCTCTCCTTTTGTATTTTTATTAAATTTTAAATAAATTTTAAATAAACAAATTTTCTTAAAAATAATATAAAAAGTTTTTCATAAAAATAATAATAAATCATTTTCTTTTACTTCTCTGCTTCTTTTCCTCCTCTTCTTCTTTCTTTTTTTCTATTTCTTTGTTTTTTTTTCCTAATTTTCTTTTTTATTAAATAAATAATTCTATTTTTTGCTTCTCTCTTCCTCTATTTTTTCTCTTCTGTTTTTCCCTCTTTTCTCTCGATTTCTTCTTTTCTTTTTTTCTTTTAGCTTTGAGATGAGGTACACTTTAGCACGCTTTTGTAACATTTCTCTTCTTACCGTTTTACGACTTTTGGCCTTTCACACAAAGCAGTATAAACATAGCGAACATTATCAAGGCCAGAGACAAGATTCCGTTAGTAGAATCTTATGGAGGAGATCTTCATCGCGGACTTCCGGTCATCGTCCGCCTATTACTTTCACA
Organism: Pogonomyrmex barbatus; assembly: GCF_055798465.1. NCBI lineage: Eukaryota > Metazoa > Arthropoda > Insecta > Hymenoptera > Formicidae > Pogonomyrmex > Pogonomyrmex barbatus. The sequence goes on along the minus strand of NW_028297171.1, from coordinate 8,135,991 downwards.
GTTTATTTAGATTTTGTCTACAATATTCGCTTTTCTTGATTTTCACGATGTTAACAATTTTACAATTTTGCTATTCTTGAACAAGATCAAAAATTGTTTTAATTCTTCATTAATTAACACATTCCTTTAAATTATATTTCTTTAAATCACATTCCTTTAATTAATTTAATTCATTTCCACGCAAAATTACATCATCTCTTCTTCAAAACTGCTCGTTTCGTCTCAATCTTTTAAACTGCAAAAATAACTATTATATAATAATAAATTGATTTTTAAGAAATTTTAGAGAAATAACGATGCCTTCGTCAAATATCTTACGATTAGTCGTGACTTTATCAAAATTTGCAATTAAGGCCAGCCGTCGGAATCGTTGTCGAGAGTTACTTGTTATTTTAAGTGTCTCGATTCCCGCACAGTCCTCCTGGCCGTTCTATTTCACAGCTGTTAACTGGCATTATGGCGATGGTGAGTTCGCGTGCAGATAAAACGGCGACAATTAGCATACGTGAGGTCAGCCGATGGACGCGATGAACACGGGGTACGTCATAGCCGCGGTTTCTTGCACCCGTAACGATCGGTTTGCGACGCGCCGCAGGAAAGCTCGCGGAAGTCGCATAATTGCATATGTCAATCTGTGAAAAATGCGACGTGTTAACACTTTTAGGGAAAACAAATTTTCATCATCAAAGAGATCCGAATCTCAATCCCGAGTGCTCTCCCGGACCTAAGAATCAGATCCGTCCATTTAGTATCTTCGAGCGTTATAATGAAAAATATGCCAATTCGTTTGAGAGGCAAGGCTCTCTTTGTCGTTAATTGGAGAATTTATTTTTGGAGTTATCTACGGCTTCTCATGTTGCGGCAATCGGGAGATATAATAATGCGGGTCGATCATTCGATCTCACGCGCGTCTATTCCTTTGAAATGAAACGAGGATTGATACGCGTTCGAATACGCCTGGTTTTCTTCGAGCTGCCTCCTTAAAATCTGACATGAAGCAGCGCCTTGTGAAATTGTTTTGAACCACGTAAGTCTGCGTCTGCATCCGAAATCCGTCTAAATCAGACAGTGCGATTTAATGAAATCGCAAAATTTACAAAGCAGATAAGACGGAAAAGTCAACGAAAAATTGAAATGAATTAAATGAAATCAAATAATAATTATTATTAGTAAAATGAAAAGTATGTAAAACACTCAGTATGTAAATATAATATAATATAATTATAAATAATATAATTATGTCTTATCATGCGGTATTTGTAGATGACATATCGCGGTGACGTCCGGATCTCGATTCCTTGCAAGGAAACATTGATCGTGGACTTATTATTATCCTGATCAAGACGACTTTTTCAGACGAATCGATTTAGAGTGACGAGATCAAACATATATGGAGATGAAAAAAGAATTGCTCGACCACGCGCGAGGTCCATTGATGACAAGATTATGTATAAGACAATTGTCAACAAGAGAATAATGCGTAATAAAGATCCATATACTGTTTAATCATGTTTTTTAAACATCGCAACGTCTCAGTCCTGCCCATAATATCATTTATGATATTAATATTTAATTCTTTTATTATCAATAATATCATAACATATTAAAATTAATTTCTAATTTTTATATTATTATGAGTGTCGATATCTAATTTTTATGATGTTAATCCTAATTTCGTACATTGTTTTCTAATGTTATCAAGATTAAACTATCTTTCGTATACGTTTAAATGTTTAATGTTATTGTAAAGAATATTTAATGCAAATTTTGTTACAAAATTTGCTAATATATGAATACGTGCTTCGTGCGTATTCTTAGTTTGCAGGAAGACAAAACGATGAGGTAGTTGACGTGTGGTCATGTGAAAAGAGCAATAATGACTCGGCGATGACGATGATGATCCTGTCGTACCGCTTCGCAGAATGTGCTCGGAAAACGCGAGATGATTCATCGACTTTTGACGGACAAATCAGGATCGTCTCTATGTCATCGAACCCGCGTTATCATCTCATATCTTCCTATTTGATTGTACGTCTCAAATATACCGTTTGATAACGAGCCAATTTATTTTTTCAATGAGACCATCCATAGACCTTATTTTACGGAATTAACACGAATAAAATTATTAAATTTACCTCTTTAAATTTTTTATCAAATTTCTCAAAAACTCCTTAAAAAGTTCACTTCCTTTCATATCTCTTTAATATTTTTGTTTCATAAAAAATACAATTTCGTATTCTTCATTCTAGTGTCTCTAACAAAATTCTTATTTAACAAATATTTAATATTGGAAGATTGATTAATTAATTATTTTAAGTATTACAACACCTTTAACACTTAAAATAAATAATTTCCAACATTATACTTATATTATTACTAGTAATAATTACAATTAGTATAAATTAGATTTTTGTGGGGATATCCTATTTTCTCTTGCTGCTCTCTCTATTTGTGCGATCCTTCTTGCGGTGTGTGCGTTAAATGTACAATAAATAAGCACACTTGCACTCTGAGCTGTATAAACCTTGATTCAGCGCCCAGATGACAACGTGGCCAAGAGCTCAGCTGCTCGGCAATGAAAACGGTATTCTAACAATACGACTTCTCCTACGCGACATACGCACCGTCGTGTTTGCATTATGCAGTCCCGAACATGTTGTTACTCGATATTGTACAATCGCTCTTTCCCTCTCTCTCTCTTTTTAACAACCGATACAATTATAGTTCGGCTCTAGACAAAATACGTAATTCGAAGGAATGCTTTGTTCAAAACAACGCCACAGTTTAATTCCTCCAATGGTTAATTGGTTGATTGATGGTACGCATCGCTAAAACAATGACGAATAAAACGTTTTATTACATTCGCATCATAGTCGTGGTTGAATCTCGTCTCGTTCATCATGTAAACATGTTACAAGCCGATTTTTTTTAATATCCTACAAGTACGTGCATATTTAATTTTTTTAATTTTTATTTTTCGTAATTCGCGTCCAAAAATCATCTGGAGGATAAAATGTCAAAAAGAAAATCGTAGATAATTTCTGAAAAAATTTTACAGGTATAAACCTGTTTCAGGTATTTAAATTTTACGAATACAATGTGTACCAACCAGGAAATTCGTATAGATCACCGCATCAGTAATTTCATCAATAGTTTCACGTTTCTATCACAGCATGCATTTATTCGAACACGTGCGAGATTTATCAATGGCTGTAAGGCTGATTGTGCGGGATAAATTGCGTTTCGGATTACACAAATCGATCGAATAGCTACTTAACATTTTTTTACATCGCATTTTCCACCGCCTCCACGTTTCCTGAATGTCGATTTATTTGTGCATCGATTGTCTCGATAATACTTGCCTTACTCATGTGATTAACGAGACAAAAGAGGAACGCGCTGCGTAAGATGATAAACTCGATACTTCAAGAATACTGATGTTCAACGTGAGAAATCTTTATATTTACTTGAGATGTTTTTTTCCGTGTATTTTTTCGTTTCATATTTTATGCAAAGGGTGTTGAAAATAAACTTAGATCCAATGAGAGAAGAGAGTTTAAAAGAAAAATGAAATGATAAAAATAGATATTAAAGATATTGCAAAAATAATGCAATGAAAATATAAACAAAATATAAATAAGTTAAGTAAAAGGTATAATTAAAATGAGAAGAAAATAAAAATAATGAAATTATAATGAAATTATAAAATGTAATACAGTGGCATTGTTATTTTTAAGCAGATCAACTGAGAGAAGTCTCGCAACTGAGAAATATTAATCCGAATTAAAATCAAATCAAAATAGTATGGAAAAGTGTGATTGAAGCTAATGAAAAGAATTAAATTGTACAGTTTAATCGTAGGTTAAGGCCAGAATGAATTCATTCGGAGTAATCGTCGTCGTGGTTGGATGATTCCCCTTCGTTATGCATCGCGTGCACTGCAAAGAAGTACCGTTGAAACCGTACTTTCCTTTTCCTATCGGGAAAACGCCATTTCCGATTGCACGTCTCAGGAAAGGTACGATCGAAAGAATACCGAAGGCAAAAAGCCATTTGCCGCGATGCAAAAACTGCACTGTCGTTCTGTATCTTTTTATTGGATCTTTGCATTGGAAATTATTTCGATAGGATATCTATAAATATCTTTACACTGATATCTTTGTATTTTATCCGTGTGAATGTAAAAGTGTCATGCCGCATTAAAATATTATATGGTACTTCGGAATCTTTTTTTGTCGGTTCATTCTTTTCTCGAGTATTTCAGGCGATGTCGTTGTTCGGCGTCTCAAACGAGTTTTGCAACCTTTCCTTTCCAACTTCCTAAAACGTTCGCGTTTCACAGCCAACGTGAAGAAGATTGCGCCAAGAGGCCAAGAGATGAATCGAAAACAATCCTGGAGGAATAAGCTCTTTTAACTAAACAATCTAGAGATCGAGGAATTTTGTATTAATTTCGATAAATTTGTTTGTTTGTTTGTTTCCATCTAAGATACACTTTTTGAACGATAGAGATAAGTTTTTCAATTAAAATTTGATTGTTTTATATTACGATTTGTTGTCCATTTGATTTAATAAGATCAAAGTCTTCAATCAACAATTTTCTCAATGTTGTAAAATTATAACAAAATACAATTTTTTTTTTGTCAATAAGCATTTCATTCAATGCCATCATTTTACTAAAAGAGTTTCATTTCTCTTATTAATTGCAGAAATAATTTTCAGATTATTTCTATAAATCAATTTTTGAATGTATTTGATTGAATGTAATTGATTGAATGTATTTCTATAAATCAATTTTTGAATGTATTTCTAATGGCATCGTTTACGCAAAATGGATTTTATTTAAATATAAATTCAAGTTCTCTTACAAACTTTTTTTTACAAATTCTCGAAATCCGAGATCTCTCTTAAGCCGCAGGTTTCTCAACACATTACATTTACATTTTCACGCTTGAATCATTCTTTCAAAAGAATTTTTTTTCTCCCGTATGAAATTTATCTTTGAGTCAAGATCATCAACCGCATCTTTATCGGCGACGCGTTTGCGGAAGTAAGCCATCCTCGCGCGGAGAGACTTTTTACTTATCAAAACGGTCTGTACACGTACACGTACGCGTTTCACACGTGGACTCGTCCACGTTGCTTGTGCTCGCGCACTCGTCGCTTTTAACCGTGATATCCCTACTACTTTGCTGTTCGCCAGCCAGCCGGTAGAATTACTAGAACGGATACCTATCTACGTGAGGCCCGATCGGCCCGAGAACTCAGCCCGCGACAGTTGTCGCTCGGTCGCTCTCAAGGAGTTATCTTGACTTCGTCGCGAGCCGGTTCTCCATTCGGGGGATTTCTAAAAAGGATTCTCAAAGGACCCGAAAGGAAGATATATCAAAAAAATTTGAGCAATTCTCGAAGAAATTGACTGAGAGACGTTTAACGCGCTCCCGAGTCAAGGGATTCGCGAGAAGCTGTCCAGAAGGACCAGAAAGAATTTCTCTCAGTTAGTCGGACTAGTTACGAAATTTCGAGGTGAGTCGAGGTTTATTTATAATTTTTATTTAATTTTACTTAGAATGTGCGAACTGTTTCAATCTTTGTCATCATCATGTTCATATTTATAATCTGTTTTATTAATTTTATTTTATAATGTATTTTTCTATTTAGATGAAAAGTAAGTTTTTAGTAAACATAACAAAAAAGAATATTAAAAGGTATATGATTGTTAAAATTAAAAATTTATCAGATGCCAAAGTTAGTTTTATCTCAGATATATATATATAAGACGGGGTAAAATCTTACCGGGCAAGCTTTGGTACAAATGATAACAAACATGTAAGAGTAGTTTCGCGTTGGAGTAACATGTCTAGAATCGTAATTTCAATCTGCTGAAACGCAAATCTCGCTACGTAAGACACAGAACGAAACATTTGTGATTTGAATCAAACTAGCATTTAAAGTTAAATGCGAGGTACGTATGCGAATCGTGGACGCGTTCTCTAGTAAATACGTGACGTTCATACGAACGTTTTAGCTATTTTCGCTATTTTATCGCGTGCTGTTTTTCACAAAAGTCACGCGCTTTGTGTTTTGCCATCGTTCCTGATATCTCCTCCATCGATGGATATACGTCATGATATTCGACATTTAAGACATTTAAGAATAATCTTGAAAGAAAGAATTATCAATTGATACTATTAGAAAAAAATTATTAATTGTTATCCCTACGTAAATTATGGTATTATTCTTTGCAAAGTTTTGTTAAACAGATAATAAATTATTCACTTAATCAATCGCACTATTTCTGTGCAAATTAAGATACTTATAAATTAATCAAAGACAATTTTAAAGTTCATAAATTATTGGATTTAATAAGGGATTAAATTATAATCTAAATAGAACTAAAAATTAATTATGAATATAGGAAACTAAATATATAGACTTGATGAGAGATTAAATTTAAATTTGACCAGGGATGCATTAAAATTAATATATTTGAATTTTAATTAAAATTTTATTTCCAAAAAATCTTAGAGTTATCTTAGTTTAAGATAAAATTAAATTGATTCAATTTAAACTAAATTAAGCTTTCACCGATCGACGATGAGACGAAAAGGCTATTCGTTTCGGCCTAAAGTGGAACGAGTGAATCGCCAGTCGGACATGGCCGATCGACGATCGATCCTTTAAAGGGATCGAAAAGAAGCCGTATAATAACGTCCACCGGAGAAAGAGGACGGGAAAATAAGATGAATAGAGAAGAAAAATCCTGAGAGACTATATAAGGATAACGATCTCTCTAACGATCGACGATAAATCGCTGGGGATCTAACGGATGATTTATGCTTCCAAATCGACCGGTCTTCGCTTTCGCGGAACGATCGATGGCAGCTGCAGAAAAACGAATCTAAAGAGGATTGTTGAATGAGATAAAACGGGGGGAATTTTATTGCCGCCAGGTGGAACATGATATCGATAATCGTACCGCGAAGGACAGCCTTTTTTCGCTGTCAAATGTAGCGAAGCATGCGAAAAGGAAACTAGACGGAATAGGAGAATAGCAAAAACTTATGACAAAAAGATCGAGGGAACGAGAGCACAAAAGACCGGAAACTTTCGAGGTTTCGCTGTCTGTATAGTACATTTATATTGTACCGATTTATTAACCGATTGTTAAAGCAATCATTTGATCGTTGACAGATGATTAATTTAACTGAGGCTGAGATTTTTCCTGTAAGAAAAAAATAAAATCTGAATATTTTTTCGTGACTTTGAAAACAATCGAAGGATAAAACGTATGATTCGAATGATTTTTAAATAATTATAATCACATTGTAATCGAGCAGAATATTGTAACTCAAATTAAAAGGTCATATAAAGATATTTAAAGGAGTATTAAAATTATATATTTTTAAATAAAATTACTATGTTACAGGTTAAATAATATATTAAATAATACAGTAAATAGGAACAAAAATTATAAAATAATATCATGTGAATTAAATAAACAAAAGCAAGAACTAATAAAAACTTTTGAAGCTAGGCAGCGTCTTATAAAATATTACGAAAAAGTTTGTCAGTGATGGTTTCTCGAAGAGATTTGCGTTTCTGTAAAGTTGCCATAACATTTCAGCAGAGAATTACTAACGCAAATAATAAATAATTGCTCAATCTGTTAACGCGCAATTGATCGAAACAGCGTGGATTCTCGGTCGCAATTCAAACTTGCAGGAAATATGCATTTATGAAATTGTAATCTCATTGATTGGATAATAACAGGATAAATGGAATGGGAGATAAATATATAAAATAAAGATTCGACTAAAATTTCTCATAATTTCCTGACACTGCGGTCTATATTAACGTGCGAATGTTATGGCGCTTTTACAAAGCGGTGAAATTACCGGTCAAGCGGAATTCACTAATTCAGCTAATAATGCCATGCAAACAAAATAAAAAAAATAGTAATGAAAGTCACACGATATTTTAGAAAATGTGATAAAGAGCTGTGTACAAGACGCTCGAAAATTTTGATTCAAAAAGAATAGATTCAAGGTCTACCGAAGAATTTATTTTTAAAATATCAAATTCTACGAAATGTATTCTGTACAAAAAAAATAGCAATTTTTATTTTCTGAGCGCGTATTAATTATTTTAATTATTAATGTAAAAAAATTTAATTAAATTATAGAATTAAAATGAATAAAATTAATAAAATTAATAAAGTAGCACTTTTATATAAAAGTACTACTTAGATTTAAATATTATAAAATATTAATTATTCTAATGATAATTTCTTAGCATCTGTGATCTCACATTTGCGAAAATGGAGGTCGATATTGGGCGTGCAGCTCGTATAAATGCATGAATAAATAAATACAGTTCCTTTATATATACAGTTCCTTTTGGATCTACGGAACCTCGTAACGGTACAATTTAGCAAATCGACCACATAGCGACAAATAGTTTTATGACATAGTCGAGCGGACGCGAAGGAGGAACAATCTCGGCATGTGACATCATCTGTAAGATCGGATCATCTCGGCTCACAACTTTAGTAATGACGCCTATGTAATTGCGTAATCCGTTTGCCAGATGGCATTTTTGGAAGGGAAGTCAGCGTTGTCCTTGACAACGATTTATTGCTCGCAATATTAATTGAGGAAAGAAATCGCATGATAAACAAAAAACAGTGATAAATTATATAAAGAATATAAGAAATTATATTTCTGAAGGAAAGGAGGTAAAAGATTACAGTTAAGAAAATAAATTGACTGAGAGTGTATAAAAAAATATATAATAAAATTAAATATTATATGATATATGAAAACATATTATGAAAACATTTTTTTCAATTAATTATCAAGAGATGGAATAATTATTATTTTTCTATTATTCTAGATACATCAATAATTATATAATTATATAAATCATTTTATTTAATCGAAATTTTATCGTAATTAAAAATTAATTCACTTATCTTATTCATTTAAGAAGAGAAAGTGAATTATATGTCTGAAGTAAAAATAATGTGTTAGGTATTATATAATATATGCTAAACAATTTTTATTTTTTTTTATGAAAACACAAAATTGATGACAATAGTTTTTTCAGTTTTACGATCTTATTTTTCTTAAAGAAGCCACTAGTCTTTTTAAAACTGTAATTATAAGTAGAATCATAATATAAGTATTTTAAACGTTTAAACTTTTCATTTCAATTAAAAAAGAAAAGATCTGATTGTAATTAAACCGCGTAGGTGACAATCAAACGAGCTTTAACGCAATTAAGTAATTCTAGCCGACCGTTCGAGGCGAGGATGTAACTATTTGCATACGTAATGCAGCTTGTCGAAGTTTTCATTGTGGTCGCACTCGTAAACGTCGCGTCCTCGATCTAGATCCACCAAACGAAATCGCTAAAGACTGCTAAAGAAGAGTGTTACAGTTTGAAGAGGAAGTTCATTCTATTTCAAATATGCTTTAAGTCATTCATAAAGATTTCGAATTAAATGTGTTTCATCTCTCGAAAAAATTTCTTTACTATTTTCTTTGGAAAAAAGTATTTAAATGACAACCCTTAGAAATTTCACACATCTATATTTTAAAATCTCAATAGATAATTATGCTTTCTTATGGTGCGATATAAGGAAATCATATTATGGATTGATTTCATAATTCTGTAATATCAACCTACCACTTTTTTTTCTACCCTAAACTAACTTCTAACGCTAAAACTATTTTAAAATGTTTTTCGTCGTTTTAATAATAATATTTTTATTCTTTACTTATATTATATTCTTTTCTTATATTATATACTTTTCCTTCTCCTCGTTAATTTTATTTTTCTTTTTATTTACTTTCTGTGTATGTATTTTCGCGCAGATGGTAAACCTAAAAAGCGCCCTAGGCGCTGACGAGCTCACCAACAAGAAGGCCGCTCTCCCTCGCGCCCTTCTGGCGGAATTACTCGGCACTTTGCTACTCAATTTCTTCGGCTGTGGTTCTGTAGCAACCGGTAATGTCATCGCCATAAGCCTGGCTTTCGGTCTTGCAGTGGCAGTTATAATTCAAGGGATAGGTCATGTTTCTGGAGGTCACATCAATCCGGCGGTCACATTTGGTCTCATCGTCATCGGCAAGGTAAAAATACGTATTAAATAATAATTTAGTCGTTTCTAGTTCCTAATTTTAAACTTGAAAAGTACTCAAAGAAAAATAACTTCATTACAGTATTTTGAAAAACTCTTGAGGTAAGCTACGAGAATACTTAATAAAAAATGGGGGTTTCCATTTTAAAAAATCGATCTTTTGGAACAACTTCTACCTAAAACATTTTTCTCAAAAATGCTTTGTTTTCGAGATATTCGACCGTTTTCACAATTTTGGCACACTCTGTATATATATATATATATATATATATATATATATATATATATATATATATTATGTGTAAACTGAGACTCGCCTTTATTCTACGAATGAAACCTATCCTAGAATTTGATATCTTGTGATGAAAATCGATCATCTTCATGTCTACAAGAAATGAATCTATTGGATATGATCAAAATAGACGATTATTAATATTGAAATTAATTAAAATCAGACGTTATTAACAATTAATTTTAACGACATTACTATATAAGATAATGAAAAAAATTTTTATTTTTGAAAATAAATTCACTGCTGCTGAATTAATTATGAAATATTCTATTCTTTTTTGTTTCCTGGTATGTTTTATCGGCAGTTTTTCTTAATAAAATATAAGGTACTTTTCACAGGTACCGATTATCAGGGGTATTCTGTATGTCGTGGCACAATGCGTCGGTGCCATCGCAGGTTCAGCGATTTTAAGGGCCCTTTCACCTGACACAATGGAAAATTTCCTGGGCGTGGTGAAGCTCTCCACTGGGACCACTCCGGTGCAAGGACTCGGCATAGAGTTCTTCCTCGCGTTGGTCCTGGTGCTGGTGGTTTGTGGAGCGTGCGACGCCGCTAAACCAGACAGTAAAGGCATTGCACCGCTCATAATCGGTCTGTCGGTCAGTGTCAGCCATATTGTCGGCGTAAGTATTCCTATTAAATTCCTATGCATTTAAAATTATATTATAGAATTAAATGAATTTAATTAAGTAAATCTGACATTTGCAAACGTACTATAATTTTGACATTTATCTCAAAATATTTTTGTCGAATTAATTAGTTTTAATTATTCCAGCTAATTTAATCTAATTTAATTATTGCCATTAAATTTCGTTTCTCCAAAATTACACTTAAAAGTTTTTAAAAATGGTTTCAAGATTAATCTTTTATTTTTGCAATTGCTTAAAAAGATACGAAATATTATAAAAATTTAAGAATTGATTCCATCTTTTGTTTTCGTAGTTACTTAACGTCTTTGTAATAATTTTTAATGATCAGGTGCCGCGAACGGGTGCCGGAATGAATCCTGCGCGTTCGCTGGGCAGCGCCGTGGTGATGGGCGTTTTTGATCATCACTGGGTATATTGGGTAGGTCCGATTATAGGTGGTATCGCCGGTGCACTCATTTACGTGCACGCGATCGGACCTGCCAAAGAACCGGAAGTACCTGCTAGGACTTACGCTTCCGTCGCCACCGAGGAAAAGGAGGTATATTATACAACCAGAATGTGAGATTCACTTGACTTTCAGACACGAATAAAAAAGTCCTGTTATCGAGGTTTTGCAATCAAGTCAAATATTTTTAATTAATAATTTTCTTAATAAATAAATAAAATATTAAATATTTATTACGCACTTTTAATTTCTATTTTGCATCAGTGTCTGAAGGTGACTTGAAAATATAGTCTCTAAATACAATGTAAGTCTGGCATCTTCCTATTAACAAACAAATTTAATCCGCATGAAAGTCACTGCTCTAAAATATATGCATTAACTTTCTACTTATGAATGATATTATTTGCTAGAGTTTCAGTACTATTTTTTGGCGATGGAACTTTATTTCGGGAGCATGCGCCTTCACTTATTTGATCCTTATGAAACAAAGAATATATTTAATTAAGAAATCAGTTCGTGCATGATAATAAAATGCATTCCTACTTTTCAAAAAATAAATAAAACAAAATTTTTGGGAGGAAAAAGAAAATCTCGTTTAAAGTAATTTTTTTATATCCGCAATAGTAAAAAAAAAGAATCAAAAGAAAAAAACAATCATTTAGAAATTTTTCAAAGTGGCGGAAAAAACATTTATCTTTAAATAAATTTTTCTATTATAATTATTCCGCACGCTTTCTTTATTTTTTATAAGTTTCGCAATTGTTTCGTGTTGAAAATCTAAGTACATTCTTTCTCACGGGATAAGATTTTCTAAGTCAAGGATCTCTCTATCCCACAGAGGTTCGAGTACATTGACAGTGGACGTGGCGGACTTTAAGATACGAAGATGCCCAGACGTACAAGAGTGATCTAACAATTTGCCAATAGAATAGAACACTTCTGCATTAAAAGATAAAAATAAAATAGAAAAGAGCGAGCAAATAAAAACATCCTTGTTTTGCAGCTCCAGAATCTTACTGGCAGAAAAACCATCAGTCCTGCTTGATGCTTTAACCGACTCTAAACTGTCTTCTGCCAATTCGCCAATCATCTTTATACCAATAATACGAACTATCGAAGGATTTTTACATAAAAAGTACTGTGCGCATATTTCAAAATTGAAGTTTATAAAACTGCATCATTTTCTGAAGGTTTTAGAAAAACATAGTCATGATGTCGGTTTCTATTGATTGTTGAAAATGCGGATGATCTACTGGTGCAATCGTTTATATTACAATTCAAAATAAAAATTCAAAATAAAAATTAATTTACATATAAAATCCAAGTAGCAATTTTCAAAAGTTTAATAACTTAAAAATGCCTTTGACCAAATAATTAAAAAAAAAAATAATATGGATGTAGTCAAAGATTTTTTTTAATTTCACAAAGAATTTTTTGTTTTCATAATTTTATATTAATTCACAATATTTTATACTTTTAAAAATTTAGTTATATATTTCATAATTTAATTATAGATTGCCTTATAATCGTAAATGGAAATGATATACACATAAATATGACTAAGCCAAAGAGATTTTTCACAAAATATTTCATGTTGCCGACATATCATGCCACTGGACAATATACATAATTATTTATTGTATAGAATGCACTTTAACATCTATAACATCTTTGATAAATAATTCAGCATTTTTCCCTAAATTTCTAGCATTTCTATTAATAATAACTAAAAAATTACAATTCATTTAAATATTATACGTGGAATAATTATATATTTTGACTTTATATAATTTTCTAGTATTTAACTACGATGTGTAATTACACTTCAGCGAATGTGTATGTTAATTGATAACAAACGTCCGAAAATTTCTAATATTTTTATAAATTTTGTTTGAAATATTATTTATTTTATATATATATATATATATGTATGTGTGTGTGAAAAAATCTCCAAAAATTTTAATTAATATTCAATTTCTAGTAATTTATCCTTAATTATTAATTAAGATTAATCAAATGTTACAATACATCTCAATTAATCATTTTTGATAAATAATATATGAAGTAAAAAAATATTTAATCAGAATCAGATTGTCCACATTTCTTTTCATAAAATATTACTTCTTTATAAGCTTATTTTTTATAAAATATTTATTATTTAATTATTTGTCTTATTAATTTATATATTTGTGCGCGACTTTTCGATTATTTCACGATTGTAATACAAATTTTGCGAACATGCATGTAAAACTAATTTTCTTTCAACATTTTCTATCCATTTATCATAGATACTCTCCTTTTCGATACATTTATAAAATATGCATGAAAAATTTTTTTTATTAAAAAATTTACAAATATTTAATCACTAATCTTGTAAAAGCATATCATAAAAACCTTAATGTTCAAGCATAATCATGACTTTTGATTTATCATATATTTCATATACTGACAACAAAAATATGCATTTCCTTCATATAAAGATATTGTAGAACACAATATTTATTATATTAATAATATTCATTAAAGAATACATATATATTATTATAAATATGAGCGTTATCTGTAATATTGTGTACGGAATAAAATATCTAAATTTTTATACAAATCTTGTCGATTATTATCTTCTCGCCAATAATAAAATACTATAATAATTATACTTATTACATATATAATTATATGTTATAAATAGTAAAAGTAGTAGTAATAATAAAATTATATGTCAAGTAGCTCTTACCTTTTTTTCCCTTCAAATTTTCTATTTGGATTTTAATCATTTGGAAAAGGATGAAATAGAGAAAGGTATAATAAATATCACGGTAAGCTTTTACACTTACACACTTTTGTATTTCATATATAGTTCCAAGTTTTTTGCAGAATATCAGATAACCTATATGTTATCGTTTCAACTATTTCAACGAAATAATTCTGAATATGATTATAAACATATACCTATAGTCATTACCTTTTATGTTCCCGACATTATAAATGTGTTGAATTGCAGAATCAGAGTCCGTTGCATCAACAAGATAATAAAAAAAAAAAGACAGAAGGAAGATATATTGCAATTGGAATATCTACAGTCATTCTAAGAATGCGAGCAAGAAGGATTGACTTAATTATACATTGGACCAATCGCTATCTCGAGCGATTTACATTAATTTCAATCGTCGCTAAAGTTGTTAGGTAAATCTTTCGCCAAATCTGTTCAAAAGAAAAAAAAAAAAAGCAAAATCATAATTTAGAAAATTCAAATTATTTTAATGTTTCCGAATAGTAAGATTAACGTTATAGATCTTTTATTTATATTGCTTTAATCATATATGGATATTTTGATATACAGGAAAAGTAACTTATGGAAAGAAATTTCTGATGACTGGTGCAAATGATTGGAGCAATTGGCCCTAATTGAATATTAATCTTTAACACTTTAAAGAAGACGAATTCAATATGTTTTTTGTTTTGTCAATAAAAGCAAATGTGTGCACAGATTAAGAAATCGTCAAAAGACACAATATTTACATATTTCTCACAGCTTTAATACAAATTCGCAAATTAGGGCCAATAAAAATCACTCGGAGACAACCGATATACATTTACAGTTTTTGAATATATCAAACATATTCGAAAGAAAGTCGAACAAATAGGATTAAGATTCTTTTCAGTTCAGAAAGTTATAGTTAAATAAGTCTATTACTTCAAGAACAAATAAAATTTTGGTAATCACGGTAAATATATAAAACAAAATAAAGTAAGATCATAATAATAATATAACACATTAAGATGTGTCATATATATTATTAAGAATCTTACAACTTTCTAAGTTACTTCCTAAAAAAGATAATAAAAATAATGTACATATTGCAAAAGATATAAAGTAAAATGAATATCTTAAAATGTACATAATAAGTATCCCAATGCATTAAATAGTTAAAATAATAAATATTTGTTATATATTCGCGCGATAAACGATTCGTTCGAATCGTTTTTATCTTTGTTAGATATATTGTTTTTAACAGGAAGAGAAATGAAAAACGCGCGAAAGAAATTTTTATGCGATCGAAATGCGATCATATAAGTTCCGAAATAATCAAGAACTAATTAATAAAAAAAAAAAAAATTAAATGCATATATTTGAATGAAAGAAATGCGACGAAGTTTTGTTGTAAAAGTATCTTTACACGATCGATATCTTTAATATATGTATACATTATCAGGATGTATAAATTTCTCTCTTTTTTTTCTATAATTTACCTCGCCGAGATTCTCATCGAGATTCTTGCGCGATCAGAAATTAATGTTATTATTCTAAATATCGGTAGTATTGTCGAAGCTAAATTACATTAGAACAAGAGAGACATTAGGATCTCATCTGCTTATTTAAAAAGATAAATACATTTCAATTAATAAATATCAATCAATAAATATTTTCATAAACATGTAAAGATGAAAACTCAACTCTAAAGAAATTGGAATCAATTATAAAGATGAAAATCATAGAAAAAAGATCAATTACATAAGAATAACATTTTTAGGATCGATTGTCGTAAAGTTATATCGATACATATCGTTAGTCTAACATATTGCAAAGTATATTTTTATAATATATAGGATATTATATATTATAATTGTTTTTTATAAAATTAAAATTATAATCGTAACATATGATTCCAATATATATATATATGTGTATATATATATATATATATATATATATATATATACATATATACTTCCAAAAATTTAATACTTCGATTTTTACGTAATAATAATAATAATAATAATATATATGACTTTAAGCAATTAGAGCTCGAATATTAAACTCGACCTTTTTAATTCTTTAACTGTAGCGCGTTTCAATTTAATTAATCATCACTATATGCGAAATGTCGAACAGTGTAGAAAACAATTAAGATTCTAATGCCCATTCAACAGAAATAAAAGATGTCCACCTTTTCCTCTCGGAGCAGCTTGAAAAACTCGATGTTGGGTGTGTGTGTGTGTGTGTGTGTGTGTGTGTGTGTGTGTGTGTACACGCCTTCTACAGCTAAACATTTAAAATGATCTCGAGCTTTTTCAGTATTAAATAAATCAAATTTATTTTATATATAAAATTAATTGTGATGTAATTTTATACTACTCTTATTCTTATAGTTATGTATTCTTTTTTATATATCTATTATGCAAACGATCCTGATGGTATGGACATGCTGTCGCTACTACCGAGTAAGTCAAAATTAATTGCCAATCGTGCGAGAAACCGTGGGAACCTTACAGCGAATTCGAGAGCATGATTTTTATTTGGTGCAGCACACCTCGATCGGACAAAAAGACAAGTCAAACCTCTTTCAACCCTCCATCTGCGAGAGCTTGTCCTCCAAACTGTCCTGACTGTCATTAGTGTCGTTCAGATTGATGGTATCATTGGCCTGCGACAATTCTATGACAGAGTCACCGAGACCGCTCGTAGATTTCCGCTCCTCCAACACATCGTCAGATGCCTCGAAGATCGAAGCGGAAAGATCCTGATTGTCCAATGTTATGGTACCGGACTCAGATTGACTCTCTTCCTGTACAGAGATCTCTTGCGAAGACTCCTCTGCCTTGGGTTCCAATTTAATTTCCGCCTCTTGTTCGATTTTAACCTTGATGTTCTGCTCGTTCTGTACTACACCATCCTGCTCCATCTGCTCGTTGACCACGACCATTACTTCGGGCTTTCGTTTCACAGATGCGTTCGCGTCTGACGTCGAAGATGCCGCGATACCGGAAATTTGAGTGAGGTTACTCAGCACAGTTTCCTGCATCTTTACCACATTATCGGTAGTCTCGAAAATACTGCATAACTCGCGACTCATCTCCTCCACTTCTGACGCTTCGCCAGGCTTCACAATCATAAAACGTTTATTCGAATACACCTTGTTGCTGGAAATCGTCGGGCCCTTTTTCAAGGGTGTGTTATTTGATATAGTATTATTACTATCATTCGTCGCCGTTTTCATCGTGCTCTGAACTTCTTTCTGAACATTCTCCAATGTTTCCTCTACGGCAGTATTCTCCTTTTCCTTTGTCGCAACCTGTTCCGTCTCGTTCTTTTCTTCTTCAGCTGGATTGCTCTTCGTCAGCGTCGTTTCCGTATCGTCATTGTATTCCCGCTCCTCGTCATATATACTCTGTTTTCGTTTCACAAAAACTCTCTTGAGCGGCAACTGTTGTTCATCCTCGGACTCGTCGTGTCTTTCTGGCAACATTTCATCAATTGCTTCGTAGTCTTGCTGCGCCTTTCTTGCTTGTAGCTCTTCGATTTTCAGCCTCTGCTGTTCCACTCGTTTCTCTAATTGCTCTAGTTTCTCCTTGGTTTCTTGATCTTGACCTTGAGTAATCGGTTGTGTTTTTTGCGAATTCTTCGTCGTGCCGCCACTGGAAGATGCCGAGGTCTTCAGCTCAAATTTCTCGTTCGAATTGCCATCTCCTGCTTTCTGACGTTGTTCAGCAGATTGCAGTACCGCCTGTACCAAGTTTTGCGATTTGTCGAGTGATCGTTTTACCACTACTCGCTTCACCACATTGCCAGTTGGTAGTTTTGCTAATTCTGCAGGATCTATTGTAGTGCCATCCGGATTCATAATAATCTCGCGAGTAGTGTCACCTTGTCGGATAATTCTACGGACGATTACTCGTTTGACCTTGTGTGAACCTGGAGTACCGATCAAAGTAGTATCCCCATCCTTGATATTAGGTGTATTGACTGATGTTCCTTCGTTACTGCTTCCTGCTGGTTTCCTTAACACAATTCGTTTGATCACTTTGACAGTATTGACAGGCTTCGGAGTCGATGTCACTATCTCCATTTTGTCGTTGTCTTTGCGACTTTCTTGGGATGTATTTTGAGATCTTGTCACAGGCGTTGGCGTTTCCTTTGACTGATCTTGACTAGCGCTCGGTTGATGTTTCAACGGAATCTTATGTTCCTTGAATACCGAGGCGACGATTTTCTGCACTTGCGCTTCGGTATCATCCACGCGGCCGCTCTTAGGGCTATCTTCTTTAATTTGTGTAGAGTTTTTCAAACTGCTTTGAGAAGAACTGGTGGGAGTGCTTTGTTTCGTAACTTTTTGCTCTTGAACATCGCGACGCTGGATAGGCATTAGTGTCTTAATGGTCTTCTTCACCATGTTGCCATCTTTGCCGCGCAGATACACCACCTTACGTTCATCCTTTTCTTGTCTCTCGGCTTTCTCTTCTTTATCTTCCCTCTCCTCTTCTTCCTCCTCCTCTTCACTCTCTGAAGGTTTCGGTGGTTTCGGCAATTTCTTCACGATATACGCCGGCGGTTCGTAATCATCATCCCCGTCAGAATATTGATCTTCTTCTTCTTCTTCCTCAGAGTCTATATCAAGATTCTTCTTATTGTCGGGTTGTAAACCGTCTGGGCCCATTTTCTCACCCGCCTCAATGTGCTGTTTGATATGAGTAACATAATCGGCGCGATTGCGACAAGATTCTTGACAAACGTCGCAAGTGAGACCCATACCTGTACGTTTTGTATGTGTCAATTGATGCACTTCCAAACTTTCTTTACGTTTGAAGGCCTTACCACAATCCTCACACACATGACGCTTTTCCACCGAATGGGTACGCATATGTCTAGTCAAATGATGCGACAGCAAAAAAGTGCGGGGACACAGTTTACACAAGTACGGACGATGACCAGCGTGGGTGGACAAGTGTCGGGCTAGCTTTGTGCTGGTATGGAAGGCTTCCTTACAGTAGTCGCACACGAACGTCTTGTCCTCGCTATGTAACATCTCGTGCCGTTCCAAGCCTTGCTTATATTGGAAGCGCTTATTACAGATATTGCATTGGAACGGCTTCTCCTTCTTGTGTACCGCATCCTCGTGTTTCTCGAGTTCCTCCGTGGTAAAGAACTCGCGGTCGCAATGTTGACACGCGTAGCGCGTCTCATCTCGATGCACCTTTTCATGACGCTGCAACAGATTCAAACGAGAGAACTGCTTCTGGCAGATCGAGCACGAATACGGTTTCTCTTCCGAATGCGTGCTCATATGCTTACCGAGGTCATACTTGGTGAAAAAGTGTCTGTCGCATTCGGTGCACTTGTAATTGCGATCGCGATGTGCACGCTGGATATGAAGGGCTAAAGCTTGACGCAAGGGGAACGTACGCTCACACTGATCACATGCGTGCACTCTGATCTCTCCCGGCTCCAGTTTTCTCTCCTCTTTTACATTAGTCACTTCCTGATCACCCTCACTACCTCCGTCCTGCTCTTCGTAAAGATGTTCGTTATCCTTCTCTCTCTTCTCGTTCTGTCTTTCTCTTTCTCTCTCCCTTTCTCTGGTCTCACGTCTATCTCTAGTATCTCTGTCACTATCAGAGGTACGTTGCTTTTTAGTGATCTCGTTCTGTGATCTAGAATCGGCGGATCTCTTGTTACTAACTTCCGTAGGTGGATCAGTCGGGATAGGCGGAAAAGGTCTAGGTAATACTCCAGACATGGGATAATCCCTTAATGCCTCATCAGCCTTTTTGCATTGCATTTTGAATTTGTACGAGCGATCCAGATTCCAGCGGCACATGTTGCAGATCATCTGCGGCATCCCATCCGCTGCGTACACCTATCGAGAACAAGATCGACGAAACGTTAGCAGCGTGTTCACCTGTTGGAGTTCCGGAAAGGAGTATCCTCGGTGTCCAAGAATTGAAGGAGAGGAATTTTGTTAAACGATATCCAACTTCATAAATTTTATTAAAATTCAATAAAAATTAGTATATAAATAACACAAAATTTTTTGACACGTGCAAACCAATTGCAATGGGGATTCCAGAATAGAAGTCTAATAGAAATATAATTAAAAAAATAATAATAAAAATTTTATCTTTTTTTATATAAATACTTTAAATATTCAAGATAATTTATGTGAAATTTCATTGCGATGCAGAGATAAAATTGAGATTATTATCATTATTTTTTAGTCACATTTCTATTAAAGCATATTTCTATTTTATATTCAAATAATTTTTAATTAAAGTTCTTAACTGCCACAAAATTTAAGATATAATACATCCTTAAAATTGATTAAGATACTTTGTGTGTGTGAAAATCACAAGAAATTAAGAAACATATGTTATACTTACGTAACATTAAATAAATAAAATTAAAATAATAAAAAAAATAGAAATATTTTCTTATTTAATCAAAAAATAAAAAATTAATTTCTTTTCCTTTTATTTGCGTAAATATACATAATGTATATCTTTATAAAACTTTTATTTATACAGCATTTGACATTTAATATATTTTGTAATAAAAATATGAATACAAATAAAATTATTTAATACAATAAGAAAATATACATAGCAATAAAAACAGCAATAGAAATGCAAAAGAGCTTTGATAGGCGCATGTTAGGCATACAATGTTAGACGTCAATAAATAAACATTTAACAAAAAGAAATGTTTTATATACGAACAAAAATAAAAATACTTTATCGACAAATAATTAAAGTCGACAGTTTTACTTCACAGGACAGAATAAAATTTTTTATATTCCAACCGCTTGTCCATTGAAATAATCGATTGTCACAATCGAAAAGCCAGTTTCGCGCGTGAGAAAAAATTCAGAGAAATCAGGCGGGAAACTCGGGAATTGTCAAGCACGTGTCCTCTCCACGCGAACGCAGGAACCACAACGTGGTGGAACAGCCGGCAACATCAACACTCATCCTACCGACGTCGCCGCGCGATCGTATCAACTCCTCGTATCGCGACACAACAAAAACCCCCCTCATCAACTCAACCCCCTACCCCTTCGCGGTACACGCTAATGAATCAAATTCCAAGGCGATAACAATGAAACCCCGGGGGGGGGGAGGGTGGCGGGAGGATTCCGCGCGGATGTTACCCACGAAGGGCACTCGGCGGTACCACCTCCGGCGGTCGATGCCGCGAGCAGCCCGTCGCGGGTACATCGTTAGCGGCGGGTCCACTCACCTCGATGGCGACGCAGGACATGATCTGCAACGCGAGCGGCACCTGGAACGGCTTGTTGTGCTCGCGCTCATAGATGAAGCTCAGCGGTTCCGAGTCCGACAAGCAGAATCGGCAGACCCGCCGCGAGCGCAGCGGTGCCGGCCTGTTCTCCATGTCCGTCGGCGTCTCTCTTTTTTCGCCTTCTTCACCAGCACCACCTCCTCCTCCTCTTCCTCTTCCTACTCCTCGCGCGTTGCCTCCGCTCGCGCGTCCCACGACGTTCGTCACCCTCGCTCGGACCCCGCTCGGCAATCGCGCGCGATTAACCACTCGTCGCGACGACCCTACCGCCCGAACTCTCCGAGAACCCCGATATGAAATTCGCGGACAACTCGCGGCTGCTATTTCGACTCACTCGTTAGTTGCTCGCTCGCCCGCTCGCTCGCTCGCTTGGCTCGCTCGCTCACTCGCTCGACGACGCCGAGCGTCGGTAAGCGTCGTGTACTTCGCCACTCTCACCGGGGAATAGCGGGTACGCCGTCGACGGCGCTTTATAATGGCGGACAAACGCGGAACAGGCTGGCCAGACGCGCGTCGCCTCCGCTGCGTAGAGAAGACGCCGTCGTCTTTGCACAATGGCGCCGGACGAACATCGGACACGTGGCGTGGGTGAGCGGCACGATCGATAAAGCAGGAAACTCATTTGTCGTTGATTAATACGTCGCGAGCGATTTTGTACGATTCCTCGCAAAGAGATGGCGCGTCTATTCTATCTGAAGGCTTTGTGAGAAAGAATTCTCTTACGTATTCTCTCTTTTCGCATTATTTAAATTATTTCAACATTCTTTCAGTATATTTCTTTCATATAAATAAAATAACACTGACATGTTCGCACTAATTCGTATTAAGACTTTAGAGAAAATAATTAAATAATAAGTTTAACCATTTTCGAATTAATAAATGCAAACTAGAATTAATAGAATTATTAATAATTAATTATTGTTAGAATTATTAATTAATTATTATTACGATATTAGTATTGTATTAATAATCCTCGATATACAAAAATTAACAAAATATTTCACAAATATTTCAAGATTTCTACGATGACAGCTGTTCATGAAGTAAGCGCAGCGAGAGAAGTATTAGTATTGCAAAAAAGGAGTTTTAACAGGGTTTTAACATTTCGATATATATTCGAGATTCTGATAATGTCTTTTTAAAGGAAAAAATACACATTTTTATTTTGACGATATTTATCTTTTATATATTTAAATTTTGAAAACACCACTTTTTTGAAATAATCCTACTCATATATTAAGAAATGTGGCGATTTTTGCATACAGCACAGCAACAACGTAATCGTGATCTGGATGCTCTTCGTCGGGATATCGACACGGATGTGCACATTAAATCGGCAGGGGATCTATTGCAAAGCCTACAAGTGGATCCTGAACTGGGTTTATCTACAGTTATTGCAAAGAATCGCCTACGAGATCAAGGACTGAATGCACTAACTCCGCCGAAAAAAACCTTGGAGATTTTTAAAATTTTGCATCGATGTTGCGGAAGATTTTCCTTGCTAATATGGGTAGCAATTTGCGAAGGATTTAATTTTTCTTTTACAAACATATATAAAATTTAAATATTAATTTAAAAGAAGAAAAGAGGAAAAGAGAAAAAAAGAGAGTATAGATAAGAGGGAAAGAAGAAAGATATATCGCAAACAATTCTTCCTTTACGAATTTAGAATACGCGAGAATACGTTATTTAACTTTGAGAATTATTTATCCTTTTTCATCCTTTTTGTAATTTTAAACATATAACAATATAATATAGAAATTAGTATATTATCAATTTCAAAATTTAAAACCTTTTATCAGTTATCTCTTCCATCATTATTTTCAAGACTATGTTAATTTTAAACTAAAATTTTTTCATATATATGTTAGGAAAAATAAAATTCTTTCATGAAAAGAAGTTCTCTTTGTGAGAAGTCTATTAAAATATCAAGTCTATCGAAATATATTCAATTTTTAGGTGGGCGCCATTTTGTGCTTCGGCAATTACTTCTTGGAGTTAGAGACCTACGGTGAGGCTTCCGAGGATCATCTCTGGCTTGGTTTAGTTCTGATCGTGTTGATCGCAGTCACCAGCGTGTTCAGTTACTATCAAGACTCCAAAAGTTCACGCATCATGGAATCATTCCAGCAGATGGTGCCGCAACGGGCCAAGGTTCTACGGGATGGCGAGAGAAAGGAGCTGCTGGCGACCGAGCTGGTGGTCGGGGACATCGTCCTACTGGAGACCGGCGACCGGGTGCCTGCTGACATTAGGATCCTGGAATGTCAAGGTGAAGTGTGTCCTGGCCACTGCAGTGGACTTTTTTGTTTTACTTAAACAGAAAAAAATGAGCCTTTCTCTTCGCATGAGCTTGCATGCGCTTAGGATTGAAGACCCGCGACCATTTCTCGTTTTATTCATTCTTTTATCAGAAGAAAGTAGAAAAAAAATATTTGGGGAAAACCATAAACATAAGATTATGTTACAAAAAATATATATATGAATTATTTGATTCTTATTTCTGCAGTTAATTTTTCTTTATCTTTTAGATAATCAAATTAAAATTTTATTAGAAATTAATCAAGTTGAACTGATATTACTTTTCTTATTGTACTTCTAACTTATATTGTAGCGAAAGCATAATAAAATTTGAGTTACATTTAATAAAATTTTATAAAAAGTATAGTGGAAATTCTAGATTCTGCAGTTTATAAGAATTTCTTTTTTTTCATTTTAACAAACAGGTTTAAAGGTTGATAATGCGTCAATTACGGGCGAATCGATACCATTGATACGAACAGCTAATATTCCGCAAACCGGAAGTGTCATTCAAGCGAAGAACATGGTATTTTATTCTACAAATATTGTCGAAGGTATATTGATTTAAAAAAATAAAAATTATTTGTTATAATAAAATATGATCTTCAAACAAGTAAAGTACAATTACAATACATAATATTAGAATTAATAAATCTTATTTTCTAATAAATATTCTATTATTTTTATTTCTTTACTTTAGTAAATAAAATATTAAATCCAAATTATTAAATTCAAGTTTGATAAGCTTTATTGTTAAAAATTTCTGTCGAAGCTAACTTATTTAATATTAACAGGTAGTGGAAAAGGCGTCGTTGTAACTTGTGGCGATCATACAGTGATGGGCAAAGTGGCTAAGTTAACTTCAAAACTATCAACCCGACCTACACCTCTCTCCTGGGAGATACATCGCTTCATGAAACTGGTCTCGTATTGGGCCATCTTCCTGGGTGTTTCGTTCTTCGCCATGTCTGTAGCGATAGGCTACGACTGGATCGACTCGGTGGTATTTCTGATCGGAATTATCGTGGCGAACGTGCCGGAGGGCATTATCGCCACGATGACGGTCAGCTTGACCTTGACCGCCAAGAGGATGGCCAACAAGAATTGTCTGGTGAAGAATCTCGAGGCTATTGAAACTCTAGGGTGTACCGCCGTTATCTGCAGCGACAAAACCGGCACCCTCACACAAAATAAAATGACTGTACGATCCGTTCCCTATCTTACGAGTAATATCGATATACACATAATTCTTACGCTTTATATATATTTTATATAATTGCGATTTTATTTCGTAATACTTATTATAAATAATTATTATTTTATTATTATATTATTAAACTTATAATTAAGAGAAAAAGAGAGAGAGAGAGAGAGAGAGAGAGAGAGAGAGAGACAGGGGGAATACATGTTTTTATTAGTCTTGAATATGTGCTTTACATATAATATTATCTATCATTGATATTTTACAACATGAAAATTGCATGACTCTATTCTTTATGTAATCGGCGTTTCGTTCGAACCTTTAACATTTCTCATTTCGAATGTACAACCGAGTTTCTGTCATCGCGATTGCGTGACTTCAGGTGCGACACGTGTGGTACGACGGTCTATTATGCGAGGTGATGGCGTCAGATACGTGGCGGAAATATACTAACAACCCAGGCTTTGAGAATCTGGCCAGGGTGGCGAGTCTCTGTAATCGCGCTAACTGGGCACCAATGTCCGAAGATAAGCCTGTGCCGCCATTAAATAAAAGAAAAATTTTAGGAGATGCCTCGGACGCAGCTCTATTGAGATGCGTGGAAGTTCTCGTAAAGGGAGGAGCTGATTTCTTCAGAAAAGACTACATCAAGGTAAACGAATCAGACTGAAATCTTTGATTGAAGAATTGAAGAAAATTTAATCTAATCTAAATTTAAAGCAAGCCAGTGGAAAATTTAATATACCGAAAGTATAAGAATTAGCTTTAAATTTCTTATCTTTTATTTAATATACTAATAATAAGCCTAATTTTTAATCTCATTTAACGGATTCTATTTAATTACGTGTTTAAACTTATTTTAATATAAACTTAATTCAAATTTAATTTAAATTTTAAAAATGAAATGAAATGAAATGAAAATTTTAAAAATAATGAATCCAACATGCATAATTAAAATAAAAATAAAGATATTGTTATTAATATCTCAAATAAATTTAATTTTATCTTTAGATATTGGAGATCCCTTTTAATTCAACGGACAAGTTCCAAGCAAATGTATATCTATTTCGCGGCAAGTATTTCATATGCTTCAAGGGTGCTCCTGAACGTGTCCTCGAACGTTGTTCAACAATAGCATTCGGTAACGAGACCAAAGCTTTGGATGAAGAGACGAGGAGAGCATACATGGAATCCTGTTATATTCTGGCAAATAATGGAGAACGCGTTCTTGGCTTTGCCGATCTTGAACTCTCAACCAAAACTTTCCCTATGGGTTATCATTTCGAAGCTGATCCTCCAAATTTCCCTCTTGAAAATTTGAGATTGGTATATCTTAGTTTGATTTTTTTCTTTGTAAAGCTATTCTTTAAATTTTTATTATTCATGAATTTTAAGTTTAATTTTTAAACTTTAATTCAACTAGTTTAACTACATACATTTTTATTGTTTTTGACTAATTTAATTAATACATTTTTAATTACTCTTTATTTTGAACTACAATTTATTAATTATAGTTGTATTATTATAAATATTTTTTTTATAAACTTTATGTAATTTTCTAAATTGTGAATCTAATAACGCAACATTTATATATGTATAATGTTAACGATGGCTTTCTAATAAATCTAAACTGTAAATCAAATGTTGTACTTTGATTTTCCATTAACAGGTCGGCCTAATCACCATGATGGATCCACCGCGACCAACTGTTCCCGACGCCGTATATAAATGTCGTTGTGCCGGCATTAAAGTCATCATGGTGACCGGGGATCATCCTGACACTGCCAAGGCTATTGCCAAATACGTCGGAATCATCACCGATCACAATGGTTATGATAGTTCCAACAATAATGCCACGGAACATCACATCGTAGTGACGGGTGCACAGCTGCGAGACCTGTTACCGGAGCAACTGGATCAGTTAATCAAGCAGTATCAGGAGATCGTGTTTGCCAGGACGTCGCCGGTCCAAAAGCTGCAGATAGTCGAGAGTTGTCAAAGATTGCATCTGATCACCGCGGTTACCGGCGACGGTGTCAACGATTCTCCAGCTTTGAAGAAAGCCGATATTGGCATCGCTATGGGCATCACAGGTGGTGATGCTTCTCTAAAATATTTTTATAGAGAAAAGTTCTCTAAAGAGATAAACCCAAATATCTCTAGTGTTTCTAATTGTAAAATAGAAATATTGTAAAGAAAAAAGTTGACATTTTCATGTGTGCTTAAAGTTTTTAATTCAAATAAATGGTCACTGTTACTATGATCTAGCCTCTAATTGTGATTGCCAGGATCTGATGTGAGCAAGCAAGTGGCGGATTTAATATTGTTGGACGACAACTTCGCGTCAATAGTGACGGGCATTGAGGAGGGTCGACGGATTTTTGACAATCTCAAATCCAGCATCGCGTATATCATGGCGAGCAATATACCGGAAATAACGCCCTTCCTAGCATTCATTGTTTTAGGGATTCCTTTGCCACTTGGTATAATTTGCATCTTATGCATCGATCTGGGAACGGATATGTGGCCGGCAGTCTCTTTAGCTTATGAAAAGTCCGAATCCGATATTATGCTGAGGTATTAAAAATATACAGAACATTCCTCTCATATCAAATCATAAAAATCATATTATAAAAAACAATTTGTTCCGTAAAAAATTAGTGATTTTAAATTATAAAGATTTAAAAATTTTTAAATTTTGTGTGAGAGGATGAATATTTCAAGTGACCAACAAAATTCACTTTATTCCCTTCGAATTAAATTTTAATTAGTTGAAATTTAAAAAGCTATGAAAATATTTAAATGTTTCATTTTCTTCCATTGTCTTTAATATCTTAGGAAGCCCAGAATACCCCAGAGTGATCATTTGGTCAGCCGACGATTGATTTTCATGGCTTATGGTCAGATTGGCATAATTGAGGCATGTGCGGGTTTCTTTGCGTATTTCATAGTGATGGCAGAGCATGGTTTTCTGCCTAAGCGATTACTGGGTTTAAGACCGCAGTGGGATAGCCCAGCAATAAACGATTTAGAAGACAGTTTCGGACAGGAATGGACTTATGAACAGCGCAAGATTCTCGAGTACACTTGTCACACTGCTTTCTTCGTCAGTATCGTAATTGTACAATTGGTGGATGCAATGGTCTGTAAAACCCGTCGCAACTCGCTATTGCATCAGGGTATGGGCAACTGGATCTTGAATTTGGGTCTACTTCTTGAGATCGCCCTGGCTTGTGTAATTTGCTATGCGCCCTATATGGACCGCATTTTGAAGACATATCCTTTGAAACTGGAATGGTGGTTACTCGGGATGCCATACGCCATTATGATATTAATTTACGAGGAATTAAGGAAATGGTGGATTAGAAGAAATCCAGACGGTTGGTGGGATAGAGAAACTTCATTTTAGGTGAGATCAATAACAAATAGTTTTAAAGAAAGAAATTAGAAAATGCACAATTAATTTAATTTTTTTACATGGAAAACTTGAAATATTAGAGATTAGACATAATTAATTAAATAAGGATGGATAAAATTATTTTTAAGTTTCAGTTCATAAAAATTTTCATCATATATCTAAATTTAATAATTTAACAATTATTAAGAAAGAAACATGTTCAGAAACATATTCATACAATATTCATACAATAAAACGTATTAAAATGCAAAGAAAAAAATACTTTCGTAAATAACGACCTTTTACGACTTACAATCCAATCGTGACTTCTTGAAATCACGCTGCGAACAACTCACCTTTCAAAATAAATTACTTCAAATAAACAATACAATTGACTAGATGTATTATTAAATTAATTTAAATAAATGTCAAAAATATTTAAATATTTTTGCATCATTTAGAAGTAATTACAGAATTAATTTTTTAACTATTTCTAAATATTTCAAAAAATATTTGAATATTTTTTTATGTTTAGTATTTAAATTGATTTAATATGTGTTTTTATAATATTATTTTATAAATTCTTATTAATATTAATACTTAAATTATCAAATAAACTGAACAAAAGCGTGAATTGATGAACTTGATACATATTGATTTTACTTGATTATTTAAAATTATATTTTAAAAAGATATAAGGAAATTATTTCTTCTTCTTAGATAAAATTTAATATCAAACAGTTATTAAGGCTGCTATTATTATTAATAAAAAAATATTATTATTTGCTCTAAAATTCTTATGTAGAAGATAACGATATTTAAAGATAAAAACTGGAAACATTAAGGGAAGGAACTGGAATTTCACGTTGTTTTTTTGGTGTGTGAAAGACTTTAATATGCTAAAAATATCTTACAAATAAATAAAGTTATCAGAAAATCCTGATTTTCACAAAACTGTGCATGCACTTTTGATGCATTCTCGATTTATCCTTTTTCCTACTTTAAAATTTACTTTAATTTCAAACTTTGTCATAATTTAATTTAGATTTAATGTAATTTTAAATAAAATTTTTAATATGCACAAAAAATTTTATATAAAACATACAAACAATTATAAGAATATTATTATACACAAATAATGACAGAATATTTTATTTTAATTATTCAAGTAATAAATGTATTCTTATGAATT
This sequence comes from Pogonomyrmex barbatus, assembly GCF_055798465.1. Classification (NCBI taxonomy): domain Eukaryota; kingdom Metazoa; phylum Arthropoda; class Insecta; order Hymenoptera; family Formicidae; genus Pogonomyrmex; species Pogonomyrmex barbatus. The sequence continues at coordinate 8,106,297 of NW_028297171.1, read as the reverse complement.
AATACATCAAAATCAGTAAATGTATATATGTTAATAATATTATTTATATATTATGTCAATTAAAAGTCTTCTTTTCTGATAATTTTAACATAAATAGTATATGTAATACCAATGTATGCAATTTGGTATACAATTTATTTAAAATTGATGCGTCAGAAACTTATCGTAGTAATGCATGTCTCTGTACATACCTTATGTGAACAAGTAGAAGATTGTCGGTTTTCCCCCCATAGATTTTGTATGATCATCAAGTGTTGTAACTTCGGATGAAGTGGGGGCCGCATATAAGACCCCGACGTTCGAAGGGGCCCAGTAGTCTCTAGTCATCAATACTACTCAATACTACTGTGTTACCACGACCGGATCAACATACGTAGTGACGTCACTCTTCTTCTTCCTTTTTTCATCGGCGCCAACCTTCATCGTCAGAATGAAGACGAAGGCCCTTGTTTTTTTAATTTGCCTCGGTGAGTTTTTATCACGATTACGAATTAAGACAAAATTGGATAATTCTAATATAAGATCTAAAACTGCAATTTCCAATAACTCTTTGGAAACTTTTTCTTTAAATAATAACATATAAATATTATGAAAGAATTGGTATAGGTTTATAATATACCGTTTCATCTTTTCTTAATTGTCAATTTTAATTGGCTAAAGAATTTGCTGTAATGAAAAAAAATAGAAATTTTTGTAATGTTTGCCATATGTGAGATGTAAATGTTGATAAAACTTTATCATGTTCATATGTTTATAAGTTTACTTATGTTAATGATAAATTTCAAGATAAGATAAGTAAAATAACTCAAAAAATATAATTAATTTTAAATTTACTTAAAAAATATATTATTATGAGATAAAAAGATATTTATGTTCTATGTTATATTTACATTTTTATTTTATTCTTCATTTTTTATTTCTTATTATTTATAATAAATAGGTCCAAGCTATAATAAAAATTGATATATGTAAAACTTAAAATTTTTTTAATCAAATATAAAAAGACAATAATTGGGAGAATAAGTTTTCTTATGAGTCAATATGACTGTCTAAGAGCGTCTCTCTCTTTCTCTCTCTCTCTCTCTGTGTCATCTGGTTAAACTATTTAAATCAGAGTCAAAGTCTACTAGTACGCTCGAAAGTTACCAGGCCGAGTCGATTAAACGACATTTAAGTTCTGAACGACCGACCAACCGAGTATACGTATGGGCGCCCGACCACTTTCTCGCTTTCTTCGCTTGCGTTCGCGAGGTCGACCGGCATTTCTTCAGGGACGCAGACGACGTACCGCCTTGAAAACATGTCGAGGGACCAGTTGACCCTCTACCTTAACATGCTTACTCTTATCTTCCGTCATTTTCTTTCTTTTGCTTTTTGTTTTCTGCTTTGCTGAATAACTCATGCAAAACAATTCAGACAGATTCGAAAGTTTTGATGCATAAAAAGACACATAAAGAGATGTTTTAAATATGAAATAGAAATTATATGCAATTCTTTAATGATAGTTGATAATTTTCTTCCCTAAAAATTGTTTAGTTAAATTAAAAACAAATATAAAATGGAGTATTTCTTATTCATATTCTATTAATAGAATAACATCAAGAAATTACTTGATTAAAGAATTTAGTTATAATTCTATTTGTTTTTATTATAAAAATTTGTCATTTGTTATATATCATATTATATTTCATGTAACATAAAATTTTGTCTGTCATAGGATCTGTCACTGCTCTGACAAGGAAGCAAGAGGCCGCCGAGCAGAGTCGCCGAAGAGCGGCTTTGGCAACAACATCGAAAAAACAGGAGCCAACTGCAAACGAAGAGTATGAAGATGATGACGAATTTCAGGATCAATGTCCAGAGCCCAATGGATATTTTCCGGATGCGGAACAATGCGATAAATATTACGACTGTCGAGATGGCAAGATAACGGAAAAATTGTGTCCGGACGGTCTCGTTTTCAATGATTTCAGTCCACAGCACGAGAAGTGCGATTTACCATTCGGCATCGATTGCACAAAAAGACCCAAATTACGTAAGCAATCTATTCTATTATTAACATGTTGTTCAATTTTTCCACGATTCACGAAACAAAATCAATTAAATGCAAGAGAGATGCACGAGAATATTATTTCAAAAATTTTAATATTATGTGTGCGTTGTTTTGATAATACACAGTATTCTCAACAATTTATTTTTTTTTTAATGTTACATTTATGGTTATTGTTTTTAATTTGATAAAGTAAACAATCGCACACAAGCTTCAGCATTTAGCTTTTATGCTCCTGACTTTTCACTTTGAATTATTTTATTTAATAATTTGTTTCTGTCATAATAAAATTTTTTATGCAAAAATAATGCAACTTTTAATTAATTTCATATATATAATATTTGCTGCTTTATTATTATATATTAATTTCTTTCGCAGAAAAGCCGCAACCATCGCCACACTGTCCGCGCATGCACGGCTACTTTGCCCACGAGGATCCCAGGAACTGCAATACTTTTTATTACTGCGTGGAGGGCAAGTATAACATGATCACCTGCCCGGATGGTTTGGTCTTCTCCGAAAAGACCGGCATCTGCAACTGGCCAGACGAGGCACAGAAGAAGGGTTGCGGTTCCCGCGAACTCTTCAATTTCACGTGCCCGAAGGTCGATGAATCAGTGGCCGCGACACATCCACGTTATCCTGATACCGAGGATTGTCAGTATTTTTACGTGTGCGTCAATGGTGAGGTACCAAGGCGAAGTGGATGCAAACTCGGCCAAGCGTTTGACGAACGCTCGGGAAAGTGCGACTGGGCCAGAAAAATACCCGAATGGTACGAATTATACAATAAGATTTAATTTTTCTATAAGAAAACATCGATAATGTTTAAGCTAAAAATGAAAAATTAGTCGAAATTATGTAAACAACTATCACTACTCAATATGATAAAAAATATTTCTTTCTTTTTTGTTTTATAAAAATAATAGATTTTTGTTCACAAATTATTTTTTATAATAACAAGCTTATAAAGTTTACATAAATAACTCAAATATATAGATTTAAATAACGTTTCAATGAAAAAGTAAATTAAATCAAAGTAAAAAGAAAGAAAGTACATCAGCATGTCATTTTTTAAGTTTTACATTCCTTAAATCCAAGAATTAAAGGAACTCAATCTACAGATCCTTTATGAAGTTTTATGTAGTCCTCGTTTCATTTATCATTTCACATATGATTAAAATAAATAATAATTTAATTACAGCAAAGATTGGTACAAGGATCAGCTGACCGACGAAGAATTGGACGCATTGGAGAATCCACCGCCTAAGCCCAAGCCCACCGGTGGACCAAGCAGAAGAAAAGGCAGCAGATCAACAATATAGAATAAACGCTTTAGATTAAGTGTATAGGTTTCTAAGCTTCTTTATTTTTTTAAACTTTATGTATAATAAACTTATATTTACTACAATCACACCTTTTGAAATATATTCCATTCGAAACCTTATTTTTGAAATAATTTGTTATCTAGAAGAAAAATCACAATCTTAGCTTTAATTACAATTTAGAAGAAATAAGCTGCGAAGAAAATTATTCAAAGTCTTCACTCGTTAAAATTCTGACGACAAAGTATTTTTACATCTTCATTTATTCGTTGCTATTTAATTTATTTTTATATTGTTGTATCATATTGTTTTATTGCTACTTAATTATTATATTTTTATGTCGCGATATCTACTTTTATGTTTTTGTCTTTTTAATTTGGCAAATATAATTCTATTTTCGTTTTTCGGAAACTGTTATCATACGTTCCTCATATATAATAAATTCGAATCGCATCTTAAATTTGCGTGAGCAATGAAAATATGTTATCGATCGGCATTTTTCACATTTCATGCATGGGAAACATTTCTGAAACCGAGCTCTAGCATAATGCTTTCGTAAGCATAAAGATCGTGAAATGAAGATTATTTTACGTAAATCAAACAAGAGTGAATATTGTTAGATATTCAACATCGATGTTGAAATGCTATATCGTTAATTAGCGATTCAGACAAGCAATAGATAGAATTAACATATCAGTACTTAATTATTAGCATTAATAAATCAAAATTTATCTTTTATTAACAAATGATAGATTAAGATAAAATTGATCTGCGCGTGGACCTTAAGATCAATAAACTACGTATCGAATTGTCAATTTTCACTTTCCCGTGGAAAAAAAAGCCTCGGAAGACATTGTCGAAACAAGAGTGAGAGCGAAACGACAGTATCGTCGTGCATGACGAAAAAAACTTGTAATTGACTCAACAACATTGTAGCTGCAATGAAATATCGCGTGACTGTGGTTACGTTACATCTAAAGATCATTAATCCTTATCTAAATAATTAAAATAAACATATGTAATATTTCTAATTAGTATGATCGATATCAACTTGATAAGAAACTTACGTTTCTTTTAGAACATTACATTTTTTTTTAACATTACAATAGTTTTAATTTTATTATTTATTATATGATTTAATGCTAATAAGGAAAAGTTGATGCTAATTAGAAGATTATAAACAAGTGAACAAGCAATTAATTTAATCCATATGTTTTTTAATGTCTTAGTATATCTCATAATACTTTTTTACTTTTACTTTTTATTTTTATATAAAATATTTAATAAAATATATAGGAAAACAGTCGCACATATAAATACACACATCTAAGATTTGTTTCTTTATTTTTTAAAAATAATAAAATTTAAAGTTTGATATATTTTAGTTAATAATTAATGATATAAAAATTTATATTTCAAATTTGTTATTTAATATTTTAATATTATATTAAAGAATTCTTCATCAACGAATATTATAACGGATACTATAACGGAGTAACATTGTCGCAGAAATCGAATTTTTCAGAACAATTGAAGCGAAAACGAAGGTGAATGTTAAACGACAGTTCAGAGAAGAAAGCTCAACAAAAAGCTACCATTTCCTGACAGCCAGCGATGCGTAATTTACTATCCTTCATTTCAATCATTTAGAAATGTAGACAAACGAAACATTATGCTTTCTTAAATTTGCTTTGAAAATATTCAGTTTCTTCATCTTATTCGATTTTTCTAAACGTTGCTCAACTTTCGAATAATAAAAAAAATAATTAAAAAGTTGCAGAACTTATTTTTTCCCTTATATGCTTATTACGTCAAATACATATCTATTGAATATAATCTATTTTTTTTATTTTATATCCTCCTTCTCCTAATTATATAATTTAGAAATTTATTTCCTGCGTACTTCTATTTACACAAGATGTATTTTTCATCAAAATATAATAAATTTTATCTACTGCCTCTGTTTTTGACTTAATAAGTTTCGTTTTTCTTATGAATAAAAAAATTAATTAGATCGTCTCAGATGAGCAAATTACTGGCGTAATGAAAATATCGGCGAAATTGTCGGGCATTTGCCCGTCATCATCGGCGCGTTGCAATTTGCATTTTTCTCAGCAAAGAAAAACGCGACGAAGGACGTCGAAGTGAGAGCGCTGAGAGGAGGATAAAAGTCATCTCTCTTTCTCCCTCTGTCTTTTTCTCTTTTTCTAACTTGTCTCCTCGATCTTCATTCTCAACGAGTGTTCCATCGATGAAAAGTAACGGCGAAAGTGGGATCTACGTGCGGCAATAGTGGGGATTCATGGGGTATACCCAGCTGGCAAGTAGCCGAAGAGCTGCAGTTTCGCGAGGGCGACCTCGGGCCATTCCAAAGAGGGACGAAAAATTAAATAGCCCAATTTAGCCCGTTTGCCCGTTTCAGTGAACCTAAGTGCAATCTAGGATCATCGCGCGACGATCCGGCAAGAAAGCGAGTCGAAAGCGAGCCGAAAGAATGTTCACGTTCGGGATCCTGCTACTAGGCGCAATCGCGCTGACACGTGAGTATTGATCGTATGATTATCGAAGAGAAATGATCGCGAATAAAAAGAGACATCTTAAAGTATTACAAAAAGATTAAAAATTGCTCTTTTGTAACATATAAGAATTAATTACTGCTATTCTAATTTAATGGTTAAATATATGCATCGGTATCATTGTAAATTATCACTAAGACCTTGTTCATCAATTTATGAAAATTTGAGTGTAATTAAAAAGAGAATTGATAAAAGCATAAGAATTGGTGAAAACATCAAATAGATTTTATTAATAATTGTATAAAAGAGAATATTGAGTATTCTTTATTTTATCTTTGCATGTGCACATTTTTTACATTAATTTTACTAATTTTTATGATAAAAAAGAAATAAAAATATTTTATACTAAAATACATAAACCTTCTGTATCGCTAATGAAATTAATAACAACCAAAAATTTAAATGTTTTTTAATACGATAAAAATATTTAATGTTACATTAACAAAAGTGTAATGTATATATAAATATATTATAAATTCTATAATTTTTGTATATTTTTATAAAGAAGACTTTCTTATTTTTATATTAACTTATTTTCTTATTTTCATAATTTATCCGCATGTTAAATGTTTTATTAAATTATTCGACCTTAAAGAATGTTAATAAATTATTTATCATGGCTATCAATAAAATTATGAGAGTAATTACTCGCTACTAATATCTGTCCTGTATATTTTTATCAAAGGAAATTAATAAATTAATATTAGTAAATATAATATTAGTAAATTATTCATTGGCCGACAGAATTGCAACAAAGATAAAAGAGAAAAGTGCGAAAGAGAGTAGCTCTCGAGCCTGATGGAAATGACCGTTAGAATTAACGCGGAGACAGTGCGAGAGCGAACTTTCTAAAGCGTAAATGTCAGTTTTCTCGTTCGGCGAGTTGCATAAGCGCGAGTCGAGCGAGGCCAAGACGAAATTACGTAACGAACAACGAAATAATGCCGATCCGAGAATTCGACGGCAGGGTTCGTCGGACGGGTTCGATCCTACCGGAAACGTCGGATCGATTTCCGCCGTTGCGGTAAGACCGCGGTAGTATTATCGTCGGCAACGATTACAGACGCCGCGTTCAATTGCCCGAACAAGGACGGCCAATACGAGGACAGCAAGCAATGCGACAAGTATTACGAATGCATCGACGGCGTGGCGGCGGAGAAGCTGTGCCCGGATGGTCTCGTGTTCGATCCCTTGAATCGCAAGGTCAACAAGTGCGACCACGTCTTCAACGTCGACTGCGGCGACCGTCTCGAATTACGTAAGAGAACAGAACCGCAACGACATTTCGCGGAGAGACGTTCTGAAAAATAAATCTATCCATCTCGCTGACACCAAGTAGAATTTCAATTAGTTTCTTCTTACATAATACGTAATAAAATATGATATTTCCGTTGATGATTATTATTAATTGAATTTTACTTTAGCTTGAACACTTGAAAATTATATAAAGAGTAATATCTGCTCATTTTCATCTATGCATTTGAGAAACCATATTTCATAAATTTTATGCACCTTCAATTTAGATATAATATTCTTCCATATTAAAATACCAATTATCATATTAATTAACTGTACGATTGATTGATCGATTAATTGTTCTCATTAACAGAACCCCCGCAGCCAACGAAGAAATGTCCGCGAAGAAATGGTTTCTTCGCGCATCCCGACCCGACAGTGTGTAACGTTTTCTATAACTGCATCGATGGAGAGGCAATCGAGATCACGTGCACCACCGGGTTGCACTTTGACGAATACAGCGGAACTTGCGTGTGGCCGGATAGTGCAGGTCGCGAGGTGAGAAAGCCTAAGAAAGAATTGTGAAACAATTCTTCACCTCGCCCACCGATTACGACACGCGCAAAAATTAATCGACCTTAAAAAAAAACTTTAAAATTGATACGTAACGCGTGTCGTATTCCGTGTGTAATTTCAGGGTTGCCTCGACGAAGGTTTAGAGGCATCCGTTTCGGAATTGTAACAAAAGCTGTAACTGAACTTCCCCGAAGTTAAATCTTTAATTGAGAGAAAGTACGTCGCGCTTCTAACATACCCCGCGTATACTTTCTCTTAATTACAATTACAGATTTTCATACAGGTATTCGCCTCTGAGATATTTCTTTGCGATTAACGGAAATTTAACAGTGTAATTCTGACGTTAACATTTGAACTCGGGAATATCTAAGAAACAGCATTGGGGAGATAATGAAACCTCTAATTATTTTCCTCGTTGATAAAACTTTGATGCCACACTTAATTAAATAAAATTCCTGAGATCACATCAAATAATACTGGAGATTAAAATTTAAGTTAGAAATTAAAATGTAAAATTTGTAAAAAAAATGGAAAAAGAAGCGATTTCGAATTTGCCTTAAATATTAAACCTACAAGAAATCGCTAAATCGAGTTAAGAAGAAGTTGTTGCTTCCTGTTGCAACAACATGTTAATGCAAAAATATGCTTTGTAATGCAGGGCTGTGGAGTCATGGGCAAGAAGCTGAAGGATGGCTTTGAGTGTCCAACTGAAAGCCAAGTCGACAGCAGGGGCATGCTAATTGACCATCCCAAATTCGCGCACCCTGAAGACTGCCAGAAATTCTATGTGTGCCTGAATGGTGTGACGCCACGCGAGCAAGGTTGCAGCGATGGCACCGTTTACAACGAGGAACAGCAAAGGTGTGATGCACCCGAGAACGTCCCCGGATGGTACGAGCTATTCCCTGTTTATCATATCATTATCTCGTTTCTATGCAATATGGTTGCATTTCTGTATTAACGTAACAATTTTACAATTAATACAAAAAAGAATTTTCATTCACGCGATATGAATGCATTTCTTTAAATATCTTCAATTTTTTAAGATTTAATTTCGCTGTGTAGATGACGAAATTATTTAAATTATTATTATTATACCGTAATTTATGAACTCTCTTATATCCTAAGTTAATTAAGTTATCCTGCTACTATTATCTTATATTTAAAAAATAAAAGAGGAATTTAATAATTGTCGTTTACCTTGCAGCGAGGACTGGTACAAGGACGACGTCAAGAAGCCGTAAGGAAGTCGTCTACACTCATCTGTCCCGCATCGGGACGCCGCACGTTCACTTTTAATCACGTGTCACCCCCTTCGCCCAGCGTGTAACTTCATGTGTGTGTTTAGCCATTTGAATGTCTTGGAATACATTTTATTTTTACTTTATTAGCCTTCCACTCAATTGAAACCCGATTTCCTTTCTCCAGTTTCTCAGTGATTAAAACGAAATACGCGACGGATTAGAATTGAGATATATAACGTTTTCCCGGGAGATCAATTTTTTTGTTGTTTAACTACAGTATAATTACATATATAATAAAAAATTATGAATTTAATTTAATTTATATAATTACCACCCAGAAACTCGTAATGAACACCATAATTCGTAAATTATGAACATCGATATCTTCTTACAGAAATATTTAAAAGTTTATTGCTAATAATGTTTGTTTAAACTCTTAAATAAAGATGCATATAAATCTTTTAAAGCCGTAATTGCGTTTTTTTAATATTCTTTAAATAAAACTCAGTTACTGTATTAAAGGAGTGAAAAAAGAAAAAAAACCTATCATGACTATTACATATTTTAATATCTTCTCTATCTAAGAAGAAATTAATAAGATTTAGTTGGTGATTGATTCTCGAAACGGTATTCGAGGAACGTGCAAAGGCCTTGAGAAGTCATTCATATTACGAGATCGGTTGACTATCACTTTCTCTCAAACTGCTCTCCTGTTTCTCGTTCTGCGATTCACTTTCTCTCTCTATCTTATGATGCATCGATTATACGAGCGAAAGATGCACTCGTTCGCTCTACTTTCTCAAATATTTATCGATAATGAAGTATAAAAGACTCTTATACTAGAAAAATAAAAGAAAAACAAGGACACAAAAATAAAAAAAATTCAAATTTTCTCAAAGTACGAATAAAGAAGTCACGAAAAGACCAAAAATGTTAACGATGTAGTCTCGACAACTCTAAACGCTGCTGGTAAAAAGTAGCATAAGAAAATGGTAAATTTATTCATAACGCATTTGATTAAAAAATTCCATTACTTTTTCTTAGCGAAAGATCAATTTATTTCTCTCGCATGGCAGGTAAGTTGAATTATTATGCACGATATTCTTCCATTTAACTTTCCAATTCACAAGTCTCGGTCGCAAATGTCACTTGCTGAACGCATTTTGAAGATTAAATCCATTCGTTAGATAAATTAAATTCTGCAACTTTGTAACATGACAGCATTTAGTTATTAAAAATTATAAGATCTTGGAGTGAATGTAATTAATCAAAGAAAAACATAAGAATTTGCTAATGATGTAAGACTAAAATTAAACAATATTTTAAGTGTTATTCAATTATACGTACATATTTTAATAGTTCTTCAATTAACAAGAGCATATTTCTCTTGTTTAATATGCAAAAATTGTTAAATAATATATGCAATTTGTATGCCAACTTAAATAGAGATCTGTTTGAATATCTACAAGATCGTTACTTTCGTTTTCCCCACAATACGCGATGCAGAAAGATAATTTTCGAGAATTAATTGATGCGTAATTGATCTATTAACTTAAATAAATAAATAAATAAATGAATATGAAATGAAATTGTTTCTTTACGAATTCTTTACGAAAACAATTTCTCTCGTTACGCTTTCGAAAATATCTCGGTTTTCGGAGCTGAAACGGAATCGATTGGTGACTCAAGATAATACCGCAGCCACGTTTGCAACGCGAGTTTCAAGCGCAAAGTGGGGGATGCAAATCGCGAAACGGTAACATAGCAGGAATGACTCGCCGCGCCGTCGACACGCGGAAGTGTTCGGTATCTATATCTCTCCTTGTGCCGATAATAGCACAATGCAATAAAACTTGTGCCCATGCGCCCATTAGAATGCACTCGCGTCGGGAGGGAAAAGGGGCAGCGAGAATGTGATCGGAAAGAGGGAGAGAGAGAGAGAGAGAGAGAGAGAGAGAGAGAGAGAGAGAGAGAGAACGAGAGGACTTTCGGCGAAAGGGGGGCGAAGTGAAATAGGAGGGAGGTTCGGGAAATGTGCAACAGCAAGGACTCGCCAAGGTGGTGGCGAGACTATCGAGTGAAACAGGACCCGTTTCGGGCCCGCAGTCACATTTTATCAGCGTCGCGACGCGTTGCTGCCGACGAAGTCGAAGAGGAGGACGTGGAAGGTAAAGAAGAAGAAAAAGAGAAGAGAAAAGAGAGAAAATCCCCTCGGGACGGTAGCTTCGAGACGGAGATCTGAAAGACTTCGAGAATCTTTTCGGGATCCTCTTCAGGATGTTGGGAGTGGGAAAGCACGTGGTTCTTCGTGGTCTTCTGCCGCTAGTGATACTCGCGACCTTGAGCAAAGCGCAGTTCCGGTGTCCAGAACCTAAGGGTTTCTTCCCCGATCTGGACCAGTGCGATCTTTACTACTCCTGCGTGGACGGCCAGCCCGAGGAGAAACTCTGCAAGGACGGACTCGTCTTCAGGGATGATAACCCCAAAAAAGAGCTCTGCGATATACCGGCAAACGTACCCTGCGGCGATCGCACGCTTTTGCGTAAGTTAAATTTTTCTAATTCCTCTTTATCTTTTTTAATTATTAATTATTACATTTTATTTATATTATTATGATATTATGACATATTATCACAAATTAAAAAAGAATTTTAATCCTTTTTAGATAAAAAATTAAATAAATTTTTTTACAATTTATTTTATAACAATCAAATATTTTTATTAAACAATATAAAAATATTTAATATTTAAAGAAAAAAATACTTAATTTTATTTGTAATGTTACATTTAGTTTTATAGGTCATTTTGGCATAAAGACTTTCGTTCAACATGGGAATTTTTTCAATAATATTTGATCAAAGGAAGTAAACTTTATAGTTATGTATAAAATTTCATTTGTGCTTCTATATGTGTATGTTTCGCAAACTCGATATACCAGAAGAATAGCCGATTGGACAGTCGCAAAAATAGAACTTGATATGAACCGGTTTTTAGACGAATGAAATCAACCTCCTTCTTGGATTTGGTCTTTTCCACGTTTCTTTATAAATAGTTATAGTCATTTAGTCATAATAGAATAAAGAAATGTTAAATAATAAAGTTAAATTTTTGAAGCAAAAATTATTTAAGAAAATTTTTTAAATAAAAATAAGAATAGAATAAATAAATTTAATAAAATAGAATAAATTTAATAAAACTATAATCAAATTTGAATTAAAATATTTTCTTGTTTTTTCTTATATATTTAATATTTATAAATATAGAAAAATTCATATTTATATTAATAAACATTTTTCTGTTATATATTAATTGTTACCATGTATAGGCTGACCAGACATATTTTTCTGAAGAGCCATGTATTCTTTTTGAACCAGAAAAAAGTATAGATACTTTTAATCTTTTTTTCTTACGAAAACGTACTCTCTATACTCTTTCTCTATCCTTGCACGCAATACAATTCGTGCAAATTTGAATGTAATAAGATCACGGATTAACATTAAGCGATCTGATTACCGTAATTGCATCGTGTTACGTAATAATATTTACATAAAATAAAATATTATCATAATAATATATTACATAATGACAGAGGAGCCGCAACCTAGCAAGGGCTGTCCTCGCGCGAACGGCATCTTCAGCCACGAGGACCCGAACGCATGCGACCGTTTCGTCAATTGCATCGACGGAGTGGTACAGGTGGTGCCTTGCCCACCCGGACTGATCTACGAGCCCAAGATGTCGAGCTGCGTCTGGCCGGCAGACGCCACTCGCCTGTGTGAAAACCTGAAACGCGACGTCCTGGATGACGGTTTTGTATGCCCGGATGGCGACGTCGCCGGGCCATCCGGCAGGATTCTGCCGCATCCTACATACCCGCATCCCGAGGATTGCGCTAAATTCTACATCTGCAAGAATGGTGTAGTGCCACAGAAGGGCCAGTGCGAACCCGGTACCGTGTACGACGAGGATACCTTCAAGTGCACTGAACCGGAATACGTGCAAGGATGGTGAGGATCTTTTTCCATTTTTATTTTCTCACGTAAAGGAGGAACGTTCCCTTCTTTCGAATATCTATCTATTTATCATATACAATAAACAGTAATTGTTTGGCTTTTCTAAACTTTCTGATAAATTTATGAGATCGATTTCTTAATTATTCTTACAACTCAAGAATTCCACTTGTTAACTGTTTTTCCTTTCTCTGATTTTATAATTGAATTTGTTTAATACTTCGTAATAGCGGACTGCTTTTTATGATAAAATGCAATGTTTCAGCGAGGACTACTACAAGCGTAAGAATTGAGTTGGAGAACCGAGGGTTAAAGTTAACCGCAGCTACGTGTGTAATACTCATCTTTTTACTCATAGGAACAATAAATGCGTGTAATATGCACGCTTACATAAAAGCCGCCACGTGATCTTTACGAGAGCGATCGTGCTTTCGCCCTCCCCCCGCGATGATTACTACCCCTTTCTCCTTTTACGTAAATGAATTTGCCTTCGGAAAATCCATAACGAAACCGCCGCCGGTCGCGGATCATTAATCCGCCAAAAGAAAACTTCGCTGACCGACGATATCAATTTCTATATAACATACGTTAGATAAACTCTGCGCTCCGAACCGGTCCGATTTTATATAATTATTGATTATGTTAAAATTTTATTGTAGAAGCGTATATGCGCAAATAGTTGCTCGCAATTCCGCGATTAAGTAACAGTAAAACAGATAATTAAATTTATTTATTATATTCTAATGAGAAAATAAATTTCTCTGAACGTTGTTTTAGATAACATCATTTTTAGCCAATGATGTAATAATTACACTGTTACATTTCGATATTATCTCGATTAATTATGTATCTCGGAAGTTTATACAAATTTTTTGCAAATTCGATATTAATTTCGTCATAATCAGAATCTTAATTCTTAATTGAATAACTTTTAATTATCTTTTTAACATAATCTAATTAATAAACTAATATTAATAAACTATTAATAAACTAATAAATCTAATTAAGATTTTAATATAATATTTTTATTATCTTAAAAGTTGATATTTACTTTCTTCTTACTAATTAAGTATATGTAATTGTATGTATTAATAAGAAAACTTAAATTCTTTTAATTCCTAAAGATAAAAATAATATAAATATCACAATGTTTATATTAAAATACCTAATAAAAAATTTTTTCTTAGAATTTGTTAAAATATTTTACAAATAATGATGCAAATTTTATCACATATGATAAATATATAAGATAAAAAAATATAAAATAATAATATAATCAAACATATGTATAAACATTTTAAAACAATTATATTATTTTCCTTAAATCCGAAAAAATATTTTTGAAGAAAATAATATAATTATTCAATTCACACAAAGAGTGCTTAAAAGTTTTTTAAAATTGTAATATTAATGAAATATGTATTATTAGATTAAAAAGATTATCATTAGTATATAAAACACATTTTTCTAATCTGTTTAAGTTTAAAGTTAGGAAAAGAAAAATATTTTAAGTAATATTCCAGAAACTTAAGAAAATTAAATAAAGTATAATAATTGCGTCAAGTTCTTCCATTAATGCAATCAAACATACATTTTGTATTACAAGTATTCATGTCACATAATTTAAATTGTTAATATTTATTATATGTTATGATGAATATAACTTTCTCTGATGTGCGAGATCGCACGTCGAAAATCTCTTCGTTCCACGATGCTCCAGAATACATCGCGAAATCGCATCTTCAAACGCATCCTGGATTTCACTCTAACATCAAGCTGAAGCCAAATGTCAGCGTGAGAATTAATTAAATCGTTCATCATAAGATTATCTTGCAACATCTAACGTTACAAATGTTACACCTTCACATTTATTTTTGTTGAAAAATTTTTGATTTTCAATAGAGAGATCAATTAAACAAATTAAAAAATAATTATTAAAATAATGCAATATTAATGCAATATTTTTCATATGTTATTTACATTTACTTTCACATAACTTTCATTAAACTTGCTAATTTCTAATATTTTATACTTTTGCATACCAGAAGATTATAAGATCAACTACTTGGTAATTCGGCGCGATTTACGGTACACAATGAACAGCGTGCCACGGTTTTCCGAGCTAGCAATTTCTCTTCAATTGCCTGATAGCAACCTTTCTCTTTACGTAATTCTCAAAGTGCTCGATGAAAAATATCACAATTTGCATTTTGTTCGCAGCGCGATAAATCTCAAAATAAATTTCAAGCTATTTTCTTTTATTCCTAACACCTTTTTTGATGAAATAAAATAACGAAAAAACTAAAACTAACATAAATAAAATAATAAATAATTATCTTTTCTAAACAATAAAATATATAGAAATTTTTTTTTTCTCGTCCACTATTTGTCTATTCTGTTTTATTACCGATAGAACAAATTATGAAGTATCATACATGACTTTTTAAACAAATAAATGAAATATATATCGACTCTCGAGGTATTGCATTATTGCGTTTATCGGTGCGAATCCGTTAAGTTATTGACTAATACGCCTCATGTAACTCAGAATATGAAGAACAGTATCTACTGAAGATGATCCGATAGTGGATCGAAATATATGGATTTAAGAGAATCTTAAATATAGAAATAATTTAATGGACTTTTTACTTGCGCTCTTTCCTTTTACTGCGCTTGACTCCTAATGCCCTTGTTCTTCATTGTTTATTGAAATATATATATATGTTATTTTTCTTAAAATATAATGTTTCTTCAACATTGCATTTTAACAATTTGTTCCTAGAAAATCACTAATTAACCGTCATTGTGACGTATTCAATTCGAATGTCTGATCGATCTGTCGACTTGTCCGGCTCGCCTCGACTGCTTTCACTATCCGGCAATCTGGTCCCTCCTCCCTGAGACCAGCGTGATGGGTCTTGCGTAAGGCCCAGTTAAGGGGGGGCCTCAGGGGTCTCACCGGCGTGTGCACACATCGGCGTTCGCACCACGTTGATGTATAGAGACTCTCATCTCCATCTGCGTGCGTGCACATTTTAATTGTTACACACGTTCGTCAATTACAACGCATTTAGCGCTTGTTACATAGTTAGCCACAGCGTGGCCGGTGACGTTACAAGAGGAAGATCACGCCTTGGCATTAATCTGACATTAAACACTCGCTAAATTATGTATTTTAATTTTCATAAAGAACTCTTTCTTTTTTCTTTTATTCACAAAAATCCATATCTTAATTAAAGTACTTATGCATACACAAAAAAAATGAATTATAATTGTTAACTGTGTTAATTAAGAAATTTCTTTGAAAAAAGAGACTTTTTTTATAGTTACAACAATTTCTATTTAAACAGCTATAAATAGCTATTTAATCTAATCATAATTTATCGGGCTTGAAGTAAATGCTTATTAGCATCATATTTTTCTAATCAAGAAGAACTTACTCGTTGATTAGAATAACGATATCTTTTAAATATAGTTGCTATAATCGCATTGTGAGCACGATCTTTGGAGTTTATATTTATGTAAAACGTCGAATGACGCGATTCCATTTGTGCAGCCGTTCACCACATAAATACGACATTAAATGTATGGAAAAATATATGGAAAAATAATGAGGGTATTTGTGCAACATAATTGTATAAAGCGTACGCGTTGGGAACGTTGCATCCTCAGACATTTCAAGAGATGTAGGAAGATCGCTTTGGCATTAAATCGAACGTCATCTATTCACACGCGATGCGTTCTCCCGCAATTTATCGCGATGCCGCGAAAGATTAGGACGATTAGAAGAATGATGAATCGCAAGTCGTTTTCTTTGTGGAATAAATATTCCTCGTTTCTTCATACGAAAAGTTATGTAAGATGTGTTTAGAGAGTGATTAGCCTTTTAAAAATAGATTCTTCAACAGTTTTTCCAATACGATGATTGTTGCAAACGTACCTATTATGATTGCCGTTACGTCACTTAAACTTAATTAGCTTAATGTATTCCAGATATCCAGATTACAACATCCGATTTTTTGTCAATTTGCGTCGTGAATGTAGACAATGATGTAATTCCTTGTTTATATATTTAAGTCTTATTAAATTAATTTGCAAAATAATAAATTGGTTTCACGTTGTTTCATAATCGTAAAAAATACCGTAGCAAAAAATTTCCGATTGTTATCCTGCAATCTTGGCGAAATCGTTCTTTTTCCATTAGCTTCTAATTCGCGACACTTTTGCAGGATTTATTTGCTGATGCATGTTTTCACATGTTTTGTACACATCTCCTAGAAAACTCTTTCTCGACTTTCTCCGGCGGCGATTCGCGATTTATTTGATTTAAATTCGCTCGTCTTTCTCCAAATCAATATCCGGCGACAGATCCTAAACGCGACATCCGGACAATTCATCACGCTCGGCGCCGCTGGTCGGCAGGCCGAGCACGTAAGCAAACCGAGTGGCCGATCAACGGTGGAATCCTGGTGGGGTTCGGCAAAGTCGGCGGTGAAGGGAGACGGGGACCGTCCCGGAGGTGTACCGAGGCCGACACCTAAAGTGCGCGCCAATCGCCAACTTCGCCGTCAGAGACAGTAGTCAAGCCGAAGAGAGTGCCGGAAAGATGAGCTATTCGAGGAGCGTGACCCTGCTGCTGCTCCTGGCAGTCCTGGCACGTGGTAAGTCCACCACCACCGCCACCCGCCAACCACCGTAACCCGCGAAGTGGTTACCTTCACCTCGCCTAAGCGCGACCCTACATCTCGTGCTCGCATCGTGCGTGCATCTCCACCTCGGAGATGCGCTTCTCGTCTTCCTCTGTGTACCGAGGACTGCCCTCCCGCAGGCGTGAAACGTTTTCTTTTCTCCATGGGCTCCTGACAGGTTGCGACATCACCCTCGAGCCCGCTCGAGGCTTTCACCGACGAGATACCATATGGTTAAGATCCGTATGTGTGACATAAGCTGACATTCCAAAGTGATAGATAAAAAAATGTATCGGAATAATCTACAATGTAGCTGACCCGTGAAACAACTTATCGCTAGATATTTTTAGCAAATTTTATTTTTCAAAAAAAAAAATCAGTTTATTTCTAAACAATTCATTTTTTACTTTTTTTAAAATCTTTCAAATATTTTTTTTTTTAATATACTTTTAATAATGTTATTCAGATAATTTTAAGATTTTTTTTAAGTATATTTTTTATGCATACAAGATTTTTTTCAAAAATAATTTTGATGTATTAACTATGATTACCTTTCTTCAATTCTGAATTTTCATTTCTTTAAAAAAAAATGTAGGTTTTATAAATAGTTTTTTTTCTTATTACTGCAAACTTAAATTTATTACGTTATTGTATCGTTTTTATATTTCTATATGTATAAGATAAGTATAGTGTTCGTTACACTCGGCCTCGTTGTGGGAACGTACGTTTGCGAAAAAAATTTAGGTGAACAGACAATCACGAGGCTGTCATGCGAATCGAGTCTTTCCAAGTCAACAGCACACCAATTAATTAAACTCAACCAAAATACCGTTTTTTATTCATATGGATTTTACAATTGTTGATTTCAACAAAACAGTGCATCGCGACATAATGCGAAAGATAATTATCTCTATTTTTAATTTTATTTTCAAAATATATTCATATTTTTTCTCAAATACTCGCAGTATGTTTATACATATACATATACACTTTTATATATATTATTATATATTATTTATGTAATAAGATGGTAATATTTTTCATGCAAGAATATTGTGTATATTAATTAAAATATCTAATATTTTTTTTATAATATAATATCTAATTTACTTTTAATTTAATTGTATGTATATTGTATGTACGTTTGTATGTACATTTTAATGTACTGTTATGTACTATTACACATTAAAATATGTATATTAAATTAAGAGTAAATTATATTACATATTTTAATTTATATACACAATATTCTTATATAAAAAATATTAATATTAATTTATATTATATCAGATTACATTTTGAAGAAAAGAGAATTATTTTTCTTCGACATGTAAATTTTAACCTTATAGCCCATGGTGCCACTCTACTCAATGCTCCGCCATGCCCTGATCCTTATGGGATCCACGCTTACGCTCACCCTGAGGATTGCGGGGCTTTCTTCTTGTGCACGAATGGCACGCTATCCTTCGAATACTGCGAAAACGGACTTCTGTTTGACGGACACGGTGCTGTGCATAATCATTGCAATTATAATTGGGCCGTCGATTGCGGTAATCGCAAGGCCGATTGTAAGTATCATACTGCCTTCACAATATTCTCTCGTTATTTATTAAAAATTTTGTTTCGATTTTTGTCCATTTGAAGAAAAAAAATATTAAACATTTGACAAAAATGTTATTTATTAAAGTATTGCTAAAAAAATTATGCAAAACTTATATAAAAAAAGAGATAAAATATTGCGACTAAATAAAATAGATATTAATATAAATTATATATTATTAGATTATTATTTGTATTATATAATTTTATTTATGTAATTATTTATTCCATTGTTTCTTCGCTAAACTTACATAAAAGTAAAATTTGTCAGTCATGTTAAAGGAACATCGAAAAAGTAAAAGTTGTATGTGCAAGACAATTTCGGTGGCACTTTAGTAGGTCGCGTTAACGCCAATCATTATAATTTCGCCCTCGAGCGAATCTTTTTGAATCGCTTATCTCTCAACTGGCCCAATGTCTCGACTCAATCGCGTGACTTTCCAATTTTCAGTCTTATTTCTCATACCTTATTGCAATCGAAAAAGTCAACGTTAATAAAAAGAAATAACATACCGAAACGGTGTTCCTTCACTACACACAAAGAAAAAAAACTTATCAAGACAATGGTTAATTGAACAAATATTCTCGACCGGAAAAATCTAATCTTATCTATCTTTACGATTTATACTAAAAAAAAAAAAAAAATAAAAAAAATAAAAAAAGATAAGAAATCTCTTTCTCGTCGAATGGCGCATTTAATTTGTTTTAATCTGCATTTTGCAGCTCAGTTAAATACAAAAAGAATTTATGTAAAAATAACTTCTCCTTAGACACGCCGATCAGCAGCCCGGGCTGCGAATATCAGTTCGGCATGTACCCGGACAGCGATAGCTGCAGCACCAGTTACAACAAGTGCATCTACGGTGATCCACATCAGACCCACTGCGACCCTGGCCTGGTCTACAACGCCAAGACCCACACGTGTGTGTGGCCGGACGAGCTCATCCCCTTCTGCAACCCTGAGGCTATAGTGGGATTCAAGTGCCCGCACAAGCTGCCCCCCCACAGTCCCGCCGCCAAGTTCTGGCCCCACCCGAGGTAATACACGTGCCACGCAATTATATACGGGATGCACTTCCGAGAAATCACTCGTAATGAGAATCCACGCGGAAATAAAACGCGGCGACGGGAGTCGATGCACTCTCCTGGGCAGGCGGTATTTTTAAGTATACGCTTTCTTTCCTTCTTCGCTTCTCGGAAGACCGCAAGAATTTAGTTCCTCGATCTTTTTTAAGCGAACCGTTATAATGTCATTTTACTTCTCGATACTGACTGGTAATTTATTTATTATCAATTATTTTAATTTTTCAGTTCACAATAACACTTCTGCAATATAATATATATTTTTTTTCATTTAACATGACAGAAATTAATTTCATCGTATCTTACATGTTTAATTTAAAAATTTCTCAAAATATTATTTGATGTGATGACTGATTATATTCAAAAATTTTTGATATCTCTTGTATTAATCTTTTCCCAACAACTATTATCAAAATTTAATTTTATAAATATCCGATTACATCATCAGATTCTCATGTATAAATATTTGTTGCATATTTTTTTAAATGCTTATCTTATTACACATGGCCGCAAAACGGTAATAAAATTCTTTATCTCAGTCTTTCTTTCCTTTTCGTTATTTACTTCTTTTATTACGAGGAAGATTCGCAGAGAGGAAATATTGTTCACCACCGAAGATCGTGAGAGTAAAGAGAGTTAATGTTATTAAATGTCAGACCGTTTGTGCGTGGCGTTTTAATTTAAGAACCGGTTGTCTTTCAAGAAAGACTGAGAGAAAAAGAAAAAGAGAAAAGAGAAAGAGAGAGACAAATATTGACGCGCGTGTTTTACTCAAATTTTTTGCCACATTAACACAAACACTCTTTCCTTCTGAATTTTATTGAAATTGGTCAGAATATTAAGGAATAATGCTCGAGAAAGAAAAAGAAAACCACGACTACGTGCAATTTATTATATTATAATATTTTTTCTCATTGTATTCATTTTAATATTGCAATTCATAAAGCTTTTTCCAATCACACAGTCACAGATGTTTCATTATAAATTTTTAAAGTGTAGCGAAGCGAACCATTTTTGTTAAAGCATACATTATATTTAAATTTTTATGTTTAAATTATTTTAAAGTTTTTATGTTTTAAAGATTTCAGTTTTTAAGGGCGTGAATCAGAAATTTAGACTCGCAAATATGTATGATTTTTAGATTCCCTGTGCCGAGTGACTGCGGCAGGTTGATCACCTGTGTGGATGGACACCCGCGACTTCTCACCTGCGGAGATGGAAAATTGTTCGATTCTGTGAGCCTGACTTGTCTGGACCCGGATGAAGTTCCTCACTGGTATGTACACTTTATATTTTAAATGCTACAGATCAAGGTCTTACTTGACTTAGGCAAACACGAATCTGATTTAAATATTTTGTCAATAAAAAATACAAAATTTTACATATTTATTAAAATCAAGATTTATGTTGAATAAAGAACATAAGTGAAGATATTTCAATATTCTAATTACTATTTATGTATCTTTTAGCTCAAATGGCATTTAAACATGGAGGCACATTCTTGACAATCAACAAACATCAGACAACGAATTATACAATCGGTAATAAATTAAAATTTGATAAAACGATATGAGAATGTTAATTAGAGAGTTTTAAATAAAACTAAAAAATTATGTGTACAGTAAAAAAATTAAATTATCACAGGACAAAATTGATTCTGGAAATTGATTAAGAGAACTAAGGAGAAAAGTCAATTATAAAAGTCAAGGTAACTATAAAGATAAATTATAAAAATATTATTAAGAAGACATACACTTTTATACAAAAAAAAAACTAGAAGAAATTAATTAAAACTAAAGGCAAAATAAAAGATTTATATTCCTGTTAGATTCTATTTTGATTCGGCGTTGCCAATAGGTGGAGAATATATCAAACGTAAATTATTATTAATAATAGACGTTTAAAGGGGACTTAATTGCATGTATCATGCGTGAAGAGCAAATGTACAATATGTAATACATATAGTGTATTTATATAATACGATATGTAATACATATAATGTATTTATGATAAATATAGTAACAATGTACAGCCAGGCAACATTGAATAAAATCTGAACATGCGTATAAAAAATATACAACGTACAGTTTATTTCAATCGATCTACATATACGTGGTACGAGTCTTACGATTACAAGAGCGCGGGGGTGAAGAAGGGAGGGACGCAGGGGGAGAAAAAGAGAGTGAGGGGACAGGGAAAATATTTACATCTCGACCGATGTGATAGAGGTGAATGGTGAGCAATCCAGGGATCGAAAAACGAGATATTCATTATAATTAACATCATTATTAATAATAATAATAATAATAATACGAATCCCCGTTGAAGGGGAAGGAGAGCTCGATCGGTCAAAGACATGCACGGGTCGATGGATCGATCGACGAGTCTCGGTCCTTGAAAATGTTTCCTCTTTTTTAGTCTAATTACACTTCTTAAATAACAACCCTGCATTTGTGCACATTTTGTTGAATTTGTAAAAATTTATTCAATATTTCTTTTTCTTTAAAATTTACGTCGTGTTTAATATTTTTATGATACTTTCTCTTTTATGAAACTCTTTTATTCTTTGTTTGAGTTTTTTAGAGTCAAAACTTTAAGATCAATCTTTATCATGCTTGTTTGATTTTATTTCAGTCTTTCTAAATTTCTAAAATATTTAATTGTCTTTGAGAACCTTATTGAGAACTTTATCTTTTGTATTTAAATAATTAGAAAGTTCTATTCAATGTGTGAATGTTACCTCAGATCTTAAATTAATTAAATAAATTTTTCATCAATGCATTAATTCATGAATAAATTGAAATTCGTTGCTCATCAATTGGAAAGAATCGCATCATACAATTATATGTGATTGCCATCTCTCGAACTTTTACTTAAATTTAAATTTCATATTTCTATCTGAATATTAAATCTACAGCGAAGATGAAAGATTTTATCCGGAATATTTTCCTGAGGAATCGTGGGACTCTCTTCGATTTTTCTGAAACTTCAACAAAATGACAATCAAATGAGTTTTGAAGAAAATTCGATCCTACGTGAATTCTAGAATTACGAAATTACGGAACTGCAAGATCGCGCACGAGAATCTGGGGAGACTCGACGAGAAGAGAATTTCTCGAGTCCTCCGCACCGATCGACGTTCTCCGGGATCTCGCTCGTCGAGAAGGGACCTCCTGGCGCTTTTCTTCATTCTTCGCGGCCGGATAGGGGCTGTCGCGATTTTAGTTTCTGGCGCGTGCCCGCAGGGGAATCGGCAAGGCGCCCGACGGCAGAGGCGGCACACCAGGCGGCAGGTTCTCCTCTTCGGGTTCCTGCTCGTTGCGACCCTCGGACAGCTCACCTTCGGTAGGCGGCGGTGTCGTGGGAACGTCGCAATCCTCCGTCGGTGGTACCACGCACCTCAACGACCGCCTGTCGAACACCAGCATGGCCGGGCAACGTTGCAATCGCGGGTAACCACCCTGGCATTGCCAATAACGATTGCACGATTTGCCCAGCGGCACGTTGCCGTTGGCGTCGTCGTTGCAGAGTGCTGCAATCAGGCTCCGTTTTATTCCTAGACTAACTGGGACGTGTGCCTGGAGTGTGCTCTTAACGCTTTTAAAGATAATCATACTCAGTGACCGAGATACACGAGATTGCGTTATATTCACGTGCATATAAACATATCGATTGTTATTTAGAACTCTGATATTAAGAGATTGGAAGTATATAATAAAAATAAATATTTTATTAAAATAAAAATAAAAATTTCCGAGAATTCTTGCATTATAAATTCATCATTTTTGAATTTTCGAATTTCTTATTTCCTCGTTGTGAAGTGGCGCGATACCGACTCGGTGAAAGTCAAAAACTTTCATTCGAATTGGATCCATGTTGGATAGATTAATTCGAAATTTAATTATGCGCGCGCGTACTTACAGATGCATATATATTTATGAATATCTCTTTTTCTTCTACTTTCACTCTGCATATACGAAACTATTGCCAATTTTCGAAACTTCCAAAGATTTTCAAAATATTATAAATTATTATTAATCCAAAATGATTAATATTCAAACGCAACATTTTTAACATTATATAACTAGTTCAAAACAAATATTTTAGCTCATTTTCTCATCTTTTCTTCCTAAATTTTTGTTTAAATATTGCAAAAAATATTTGACATTTTATTCTAATTCTAAAATATTTCTTATTAATTTCAACTTTGAAAAAGAAATACAATATTGCGTATGATCGATGCATCGACTGGCGTTTCACATTCAAAGAGAGGCGATGCGAATTAATAATAAACGCCTTTTATCAGATCCCGAGGGCAAAGAGGGGAAGAAAGGCGCGACGAGAATTCACTTCGAATGCTAATTAACTGCCTCGCCCCTTTTTTCTCGGGGCACTGACTTCTGGAACCGAGAAGCACAAGTACGAGGAAACGCATCGCGCGCGTCCTGTCCGCCCACTTTCGAAAGTGAAAATGAGCCGCTTCTCGCGAATTAAGTCTATTTAAAACCGCGTGTTAGAAACTTCTTCGTTGAACTTAAACCAAACGCAATTAATTCCATTTCTGAAGATAAATAAAGAAGATCCAGTCCGATTTAAAGTTTATTCTACTTAAATATTTAGTGAAAATCAAATTGTTAATTAATTCCTCAAAACATTTATTTCAAATATTCCGATCAGCCATCATCTTTTCTTATGTACTCAATTAAAAAAGAATCTATTTTATTTTTCTCGATCAAATGTCTCAAATTCAGATGCATAAATCCCAATGACATTCTAAAAAAAAGATTTTTCACCTCTTGACTTTCTGATCTTTATACTTACGATGCTTCTGACATCCCTCGACATTTTCAGGCCAGTCGCAGGATCTAGCCCGTTCGTTGTAAAGCAAACCGCCTATGCAAAGCTGCTCGGTGGCTGTGCCGTTCCAGCAGGTCCAATACCTGGTGCAGGAAGTCTCGTGGCCAAAGATTCCATACAACCAGTCGCAATGCTCCGTCGGGATCGGTGGATTCGCCTGGCGTTTGCCATCGCAATAGTTCGCGCGCCAGGGATAATCGCAACCCTCGGTGACGCCACGATGCTTGCCGGCGAACACGAGACCATTTGGACAGTCGAACAACTCCGGACGACCGTTCACGCACTCCCAATAGCGATCGCAATATTCGGCATCACCCACCACCCGCGATTTTGTCTGGCATGGATCCTCCTGTTGCTGCTTCTGGCCCAACGAGCCTATAAGCGCGAAGACATAAACGCTCGTCTTATGTTCGTCTTATGCTAATCTAAGTCTTAGTCTTCGTATTCTTGAGATGGGATCTTTTCCCAGAATACATCTGGGACCACGACGAAGAAAATTGTTTATAAAAATTGCAATCTGGATATTCCTTTGATATTCCTTTTTCAAATATACTCTTGCGTAATTTGTGATTAAATTCAATGATTTATGATTAAGTACCATAAGTCTTTCTAGTTCTCTTTTATTCCCTACTTTCTCAAAGTTAATCGAGCTACAACCTAAATTATTTGGAAATTCATTAATGAGCTCTCAAATTTATCTGCCAATTTATCGCGTCATTAGCCCTTCTCAATAAGTGTTAATTATTCTTATCTACTTTCCTTTCCCTTTCGTGCCCGTCTAATGAGCTGCGATTACGAAACCTCGAAGTGCACGTATCACAACGTCTCGGAATCACAAATTCCACCTGCGCGTGTCCTCGTCGAAGGACACTGAGCGCCTCAGTAAATATCAAGGATAAGCTGGCGCATATATATATATATATATTTGATTCTGGCAACGTGCAATTCTAAAATTATTTAACATCGTGATAAATCGAAATCCATCGAATCAATTCGAAAGTTGATGCCATCCTTACATGCAAAATTAATTCATTGCTCAAGGATACCGCTCGTTCGATTAATATGAGATAGATGACTAGGATGCACATCTTTCTTCCGCGTTGTATAGAAAAATATTTCATAGCAGGATGACATCACGAATTTTTTTCGCCAATTTAAGAGAAATTATAACCAATTCCTTGCGCAAAAATATCTACATCAAAACAAAAAGTAGAGACTTAAATGACGATGTTGTTCTTTCAGGACATTCCTATCGTAAAGATATAAAGATATTATTTTAATTTCAATTTATACAAGAATATTTTATAACTTTTCCTAGAAGGCTCTCAAAAGTATTCTTTGTGATTCAAATTATCATTTTAGAGGGTCCAATCTTTCCCTATCATTCAACCATTTGAGTCCTCGAAATAAAAAACTTCAGAGATTTTGGAATAGGGCCTCTCTTTTATATTTTTACTTCTTTTATTCTTAATTCCAATTAAGTAAAAAGTTAAGAAGATCGTCGTGTTTTCGTTCAGAAACTGCGTCGAAAATGCATGCACGAATCGAAAGTGCCCAACATAAACTACTGTTTTATTGTAATGCCCGATCGTTTCGCTAATGATTCGACGGAAAAGCAAATAGTAAAATAAGGTGGGAAGCCAGCATGAGGCACGCTCCCAAGACTGCTCTCGAGTGAAAGTGCCTAGCCTTGATTTGCAACCTTCGGGAGCAGTCCTGGTCCACACCTCTGCTCCACCTTTATGGACCCCCTCGATCCCCCTTTAATGTAGGAAAGATTCGATCAACTAGTAGATTCATCTGATGTTGTGCTCATCCTGCGTTTAAATTCCATTTAAAAGGACATTCCTTCAATTCACTTAATTTATATTGTAAATTTTTCTCCATCTAATCTTCTATTTTATTTTATTTTATCTTTACTCTAATTTTATTCCTTCATATTTATCATTTTTATCCTTCATATTTATTCAATCTTAATTTTTTCTAATTAAAATTTGCTTTAATTTTCATTTTGTTCTAATTTCAAATACTGATTTTTTATTTAATGAATTTTTTAAAAAGTTAATATTTTGTTAAAAGAAGTTTTTGCAGGAGGAAAAATTTTTATGTTTAATATTTTGTTAAATAGTTTGCAGGAGGAAGAATTTTTATTAACTTCATTCATCTTACTTTATGAAAGCATATATTATCAATTATTCATCGGTGGTTTCAATTTTAGTTTCTATTTCTTCTTATTTTCTTTCTCTTGGTCTTTTTTTCTCGACTTGTAAGTATCGTGCCGCTCGCTCACCATTAGGAGATTTAATTTAAGATTGAAATAAAGCTCTCATTCTTACTCAATCTCTCTCTCTCAGGATCTGTAGATCGAGTGAGATGAAGATAAAAGATCTTCAGAGGGCAACCGACCGGAATCTTCGACAGATTCCGTCTCTCGGTGCTCGGAACGAAACGAGAGATCATGACCCTATCTTTAAAATCATTTCGCAAGGAATTTCTAATGATGACCACGCCTCAAATCTTTTATTTTCATGCCAATCTTGATTGACGTTATTACGTTACAATTGTCTCTAATCATAAAATCTACGTAAGTTACGAGGCTTAGAATACATTTAAAAGTATAATGTTAGAATTTTTGTTGGGACATTAAAGAGAAGTTCGCGAAATCTTGAAAAAACATTTTCAGCATTTCAATGAATGTCGAAATAAAACAGAATGGATTCTGTCAAACAATACAAAGCAATCTCGGCAATCCCACTGATAATTATGTTTATATATTATATACGCAATTTTAATACTTTTATATTATAATCTTTAGTCATAGAAAAGTTGCACGTTATTGGCTAACTAGCCTGAATAGGATAAGGGAAGGAAAGCGAAGCATGATCGATCTCACGATAGGAATAATCTCGTGGCGAAGCAAGCTTTACCGTCTGAGAAAGGACGTCTAGAGATTGCGAGTTTCCACCGGCACGAATTGCGTAAACTGGCCTTAATTATCAGCGAAAATGTCGTTATAATATCTAGCTTGTTAAATACATATCTGTATTTTTCTAAATTATAAAAAAATTTCAATATGTAAGTCCTATAAATAGATTAATAACTTGTATGTCTAAAAGGTTTTTTACGCTGTATATAAAACAATAATTAGCTGTAGAATTTTTAAAATTCTAAAAATATTAGTTCCTTAAGTTAAATATTAATTCGTTTTAAAATGAAATTAAAATTTACGATAAAAGAACATACATACAGCATCTTCTACAGTTTTCTTATTTAGAAATGAAATATAAATTAACCAATATTGTTTATCAAATATATGTTAAATATAATTTATCGATTATTTCAGATATATTTTCACTTTCCTCACGTTAAATAATAAGTACTTTAAAAGGTCTTGTTCTCAAAGAGAAGAATAAATCCTCGCCGTAATCGATGATTGCAACGTATCATTCAGACAGTGATGCGATTACCAGACATTATTATCCTTCGAGAATTATGTAAATGCCGACATGGGTTCGTAATAAGAGCCGTGGCTACCTGTGAGGGCGATCTCGCGCTCGAAAAGTGAAGAAGACAAATCCCGATTGGACCCGACGAGACCCGCGTGCGATCAATCGATTTGCGCGCGCGGTCGTCACGGTGCCGCGAATAGGTGGAGACATCCACGGAGACGTCGTGGCAAATTACGCAAGCGAGACGCTTAGTTAACACCGCACCAGGTTACTTTCCCTTCCTTTACGACTCCTCTCGGCAAGTAGTCGGGGCCGCAATGGCTCGGCGGCCGTAATTCCTCGTCGTCGTCTGAAAGCAGGAGCGGCCGGCTCCGCTTTGCTCCTCGCAAGGATTTCACGCTCCGCGCAAAAAACGCGAAGCCCCCCCCCTCCCCCTCCCGATGGATGGACTTCAAGGAAGTTCCTCGCGCTTGGATTTACGGGGAATCGATTTTGTGCGGCAGGAAAAATTCTCACGGCGTAGTACAGATTTATCGGCGGTTCGGTAGATGATCAGCGCGCATGAAACATCATTAATTTCTAGAAAGTATACTTCGGAAATTATGCGCGATAAAAATGTAAATGCTCTCTCAGCTTGGATGAATATCCCGTATAACTTCCTCGTTAAATTCGAGGAAAGCGATTGTCTCGCGAGCGGCTTTTTGAGAGGCTGAATTTTTGCGAGCGAGATCGAGAAATAGATCTGGCTTATTAATAAACAACACTTCTAAGCTTGTTCATTTTCGATAACCTCCCTTTCCCCGATAAATGCGTCACTAGCATATATCATTCTCACCTTTTTTTCATTTTTTTACCAGTAGTGGTCGCTCGTGTTTGTTAAAATTTTCAATTAAATGTCACGCTGTCAAGCAAGATAAAAACGCTTTCTGATAAAATTCGCGCTGTTGGATTAAATGTCACATTACCGGATCAGACGAAAAGAAATGCATTCGACTTATTTAGCGAATATCCAAGTCTCTCCTTCTATTTCTGTCTTTCACATTCTCGGCCTTCTCACATTCCCCCTCGTGATAAAATCAGCAATGCCGCCTTGTCGATCCTTCCCGAGACCGGTAAAACTCGAAGGAACGCGAAGCCAAGTGCCCCGCCTTAACAGCTCGGACTCCGCAAAGTGCAACGTTCCTCGACAAAAGCGCGTTCGCGCGATCGGAATAACAACGGATCTTTACGAGATCGGTTTCTCCTTTCCTTCCTATTTACACCCTTTTTATCGCCCAATCGATCATTCGAGGCGAGCGAAACGTTTTACCCGACGCCATTACGCCGCCACTTCCGGAATCGGCCAACGTTAACGTTGCAACTCGGCGATGTAAGGCTCCTCGGGAAAGCGGGCGTGGGAAGAAGATAAATAAATAAATGCATGAATGAATGGTACTTTTCTCCGCGAAGATTACGCACAGTGGCTGCCGATCAATCTCGAAGTAATATTTCCAAATGTCGCCGTAGAAAGTAAGACTTCTTGCATAAGCCTTATAAAATGCGTTGCTGAATTATTGACAACTATATATTTTCGAGAAATCATCACTGGCGATGGCGAATCAAGATGAACAAGAGAAAATGTGATAGAAAAATATTTATGATACGTAAACATTATGATTTACACTCAGAGAAAAGCAGAGAGAGAGAGAGAGAGAGAGAAAAAGAGAGAGAGAGAGAGAGAGAGAGAGAGAGAGAGAGAGAGAGAGAGAGAAAGATTGCAAATAGATTGAATCATATAAACATGTAAAATAGAGAAAACATAAATATCAATAGAACATAAAAAAAAATTAATAATAAATTTAGAAATAAAATTAAAACAAGTGAAATAAGAAAGATATAAAAAATAAAAAAAAAAGAAACAAAAATGTGATCTCAAAGTAAAGTTCAAAAACTTCTCAGATAAAGAATATCAGAACTTAAAATGGATTATATAATCAGAGACAAAAAATTGAAATAGCTAGTTAAAAATAAGTTAAAAATATGTAATTCATATGAATATGTAATTCATCCATTAATTAAGATAATAATGCTTCATATACTAGAAGATAAGGTTTCGAAGTACTTGAAGATTCAGATTCAGAAATTTAACTAAATTATAAAAAGCATGTTTTCGTTAAAAAATATTTATTAAATAATTATATTTATAAAGAATAGACAAAAGGAGAGAGAGAGAGAGAGAGAGAGAGAGAGAGAGAGAGAGAGAGAGAGAGAGTGAACTGCAGACTGAGCTACTTTCATATTTTCACTCCTGGCACATGGGAGAAAGTTCTTGAGATGTGAGAAATCTGGTGAATGGCCATTGTTCTTACGAAGATGCGTGTAATAATTATGAAGCGGTGGACCCGCATTTACTACAGATTCTGCGCCTCGAATGTCGCGAGGATTGTGCAACAAAAATTGTAACCGAGCTCATTATCTAACCCTACGACATTGTTGTTCTTCTTTATCAGATTATTATTTATGTAATTTTATCACGAGAAATGTCTCGATGCTGGTGGTTTTCTCCACTTTCGCGAACAAGAAATTAATTTAATAAAATATAGTTGTTATACCATTATAATTTTTACACAATTAATATTTATTTACATAATTTTATTATGTAAAGTTAATTAAATAAAAATTAATTAATTAAATTCAATTTCATGGTTACTTTCACTATTATCAAAAAATTATCAAATAAGACATTAATATATTAAATTATTCAATAAATTTAACTTGCATATTACTAGTTATAAAAATGAAACAAGAGATTCTAATTGTCAAATCGTAGGTGAATAATGCATTTGATAGAGAATATTAATTTTAATAGTTTCTTCTAATGCAATAACGATAAGTAATAGCGCGATTAATAATAAACATTATTAAAACGAAATGATAATCTATTCAGTAAAAAATCAAAGTGGGTCGCTGATCATGAATCATCGATCTCGCGAAGGACATGAGAGCATCGCTTTAATCGATGTTCGCGATTATCGCGAGGATTCA
Source organism: Pogonomyrmex barbatus (assembly GCF_055798465.1). Lineage (NCBI taxonomy): Eukaryota > Metazoa > Arthropoda > Insecta > Hymenoptera > Formicidae > Pogonomyrmex > Pogonomyrmex barbatus. Next base: position 8,074,580 of record NW_028297171.1, on the reverse strand, counting down.
CGAAAGAAAGTAGAACGATCCACGGGGTTTTTCAGTTTCACTGCAAACGACAACGGCTACGTGGAAATTTCACCGTTTTCATTCTCGCACCTCGCTCGGCATGTCTCGGTTTTATTGATCGGCTCTTATTATTTATAAAGATAGCCAAGCGGACGTACCGATCTCAAAAGTGAAAGCCAAATGGTCGATAGATCAAGTCAAGATCAAAGGCGATCCACTTCTAGAAATGTTAGATATTCTCGTAATATTATTTGAACAAATATTCCCGAATATTTAATATTACTGCAAAAAACATGTATAATAATATTTATATAAACAATTTATAAACATTATTTATCAAAATATATTTTTTACATTTTTATCATTAAAATAGATTATTATTAATTATAATTTTTAATACTTAATTAGTTTTTCGTTAATATATAACTACTAAGTACTAAGAAAACATGTAAGTATAATTATCAAATTTAAATTTGAATAATTAAATAATATATCAAAATATTATGTATTAATATTTAATAAATTTTCAAAAATTATAAGAATATGAATGTTATTACAACATAATTTTATAAAAAAATCGAAAAAATAAAGATATTTAATTTAAAATATTCTATATGTAAATATTTCATTTATCAAAACCGAGATCATTAAGATTATAGGAATTATCACGAATTAAAAAAAAAAAAAACAAATATTTAATTAATATGTTTTAAAAACAATATCAATGCATTTTAATTATTATTATCTATTTTATGTAAAACTATATACAAAAATAATTATAATATAAATTTTTGTGTGTACATTAATATAATGTAAATATACAAAGTATTGTTATCACAGCAATATAATTTTAAACATTATTATAATGCACTTTTGTTTAAAAAAGCAAAATGTCATTGCAAAATTTACATAAAATTTAAATGAAGAAAATCTTATCTAAAAACCCATTAAGAGTATTGATAGTCGATACCAAACGTTACAAATTAAAAATTTTCAAATTAATTAATGTAAATGCAGACCAACCTATATTAAATGCCAATAATCAAACTAACATAAATATTAATCTACATGTTTCATTTAGTCAATTAATCTTTCGGAACTTCAAAGGCAACGCAATGGAAAACCAAGAGGAAAGAGAAGCTGAAGAAGAAAAAAAAGAGGAGAGGAGAAGAAGCAGAAGAACTTACCCTGTGCAACCAAGAGTACCAGGACGAGTGGAAGAATCTGCTGCGACATCCTGAGAAAACGACGTGCGATAGATTTAACGCGAAACGTCAATCCCTAATTGGCAAGATATTCCGGTATATACGCCCGAAGAAATATATTCTCCTTCTCTCTGTGTCGTCGTGTGGAAGCCGAGGAAGCTCGGCTGATGAGTTTTCGTGTCGAGACTGGTCACTGGGAGAGGCGTTTGTCTGGTGTCTTATATGAGCGCCCCACTCCACGTCCCCAGCCGATCTCTGGGGCAGCATAGGAAGGTTCTACCTGGAGAACACACCTGGTTTCGTCTATCAAGAGTTCTAGAGTTCTGATAGCCGCTCGATGATACCGATCACGAAATGCATCCGACGCAAAAGAATCCCTTTATGCGATTCGCTAAAAGACGATGGCAGGCGCCCTTAGTAATAATAATAATCGTTATTATACCCGGCGATTTATTACATGTTAAGGAAGGCCATTAGTACGCGCTTAACGCATCCATTGCCATCAATGAGCATTTGTATTTTCCTGGGAGTAACGACACTCGTACACTCATACGCTGATTGTCCTCATTTTTCATTTAATTTAATTAACCATTAGGATTCATATATGTTATTCATATATGGATAATATCAGAAGATAAATGAATGAAAGAAGAAACAAAAGCTTGAATCCAATATCAATTCTAATAATTAAATCAAATATCTCAGAAAAAATTCGATATCAAACTGAAATTTTCATCAAGTTTCTACATGTTGATTAATAAAGCTATACAATAAAAAAAAATTCTCGTTGCATAGATTGCGTTGGAATTCAAAATTGTTTCTTTGATAAATTAAAAAATCTTTCCTTTAGATTAAAATGAAAAATAAGATTTAATCGATCCTGTCTAAATATTTTGTGTTATAATTTATATTATAATAACATATTTATTTTATAATTATTCTTATGTATAATTTTATCATAAATTAAGTAATAATAATTATTGTTTAAAATAATAAAGAAAATAAAAAGAAAGAAAAATAAATAGATAGAAAGTACAACGTTGCATTCACGGTAATGATTACTAACATCTGTAAAATGTAATTGATAATTGTTATAAAATTACATGCGATAAAGATAAAATATTCCATAAACTCTTACCATTCACAAATAATTGTTTACAAAAACTTCAACTTCATGATCTGTCAAAACCTCCATATAAATCATCTTCAAATTGGTATTAACAGCTTGCGTGTTTCAAATACTCGCCTATTTATTTATTAGATACAAATTTTCTGCGGATAAAATAACATTGCTAGGCTCGACGAAGCAGGTCTAATTAATAGTTGATACCGTCGAGGTTTCAGCCTGCAACGCGTATTCTTTCATGATCGAAGAACAGGTATTCCGCCATGAAAGAGAGGGGAAGTGAAATTCTGTTCCGAAGAAAACGAGCTCGTCACGGAGCGCGGGCAAAATCTTTGCTGCTGTTAATTGGGAAGAAAATCCATTCAGTAAAAATTTATAATTATTTATATACAGGAACTCCATTCAAAAAGAAATGCACTTTTTCCCAATAGGAAAGAAGACTTTCCTAATAGGAAAGAAATATTCATGACTCTAATTTATAATTTATAATGTACTGACAAAACCAATGTTTTATATATAAAGAGAGATTAGAAAAAAAACATATAATAATTCAAACATGACCTGAATTCTACTTTTTGAATATCATGTATTATTAATAATAATAATGTTATTATTATCTATTTTTTAACGCTCGTTATAATTTCAATGTTGATTTATAATTTTGATATAATCAATAAATTTCCTTTTAATGGTCATATCATAGTTTCGAGTAATAATTAAAAAAATCAAATTGACTCTATCGTGAAACGCGCGTACCGTTATTATCGTTATGATTATATATTCCGATATTCCGATACGAGGCGTTTCGAAGAGCACGTGGCGGCTATCTTTTCCGTTATCTCGAAGCGCTACCGTTAACCGCGACGCTTATTTTGCGTGCATGAGCGGCCTCGAGACGAGGCCTTCACGGATTCTTTCCCTCTCCGGATGGCCGGCCGACCAGCTTCACGCGATGAGACGGTGAAAATAAAGGTGAAACACTCTCGATGAGTCGCCGGGACGAGGTGCCTACGTCTCATACAAATCGTCATATCGATATACAACGAGATGCTATTATATAACACAGACGTAACAATACACGAGGATGGGAGATTCGTTTTTACATGAGAATACCTTCGAACTCAAAAGAGGAATGACCTACAAATTTATTTAACATACTTCAAAATTCCATTTCTCATATTTCGTTGTTGTTTGTTTTTATCTTTTCAAATATCTATTGTATGCAATTTATAGAGTATTTTGTATTAATGTTAAACATAGAAAGATATAACGAATCGGTGGCTTCTTCCTTGCCACCTTTCACTAGTTTCCTCGTGATCCTCACGGAGAATTTCTATAAAGTTACTGCGTCAATCCTCGACCATTAAGATCCTGATCGTTCGCTGCAACATTCTAATTCCGACGGAAATTCGCGATCGAAAGAATTCGCGGCATTTCAAGGATCAGATTTTTTTTCTCATTCGTATTGTTTTATTCCAATTGTAAAAAAGGACTTTGTTGTATAGAAGAAATTTATTCTAGAAATGTTGGATCTATATTTATCTCGGTCTCAAAAACTAAATAGATTATAACAATTATAATTATATTTAACAAATATAATGCACTCGGAATGTATATTAATTGTCCGAAAGGACGAATCTTTCATTTCTCAAAATTAAAAAGTAGTTCAATTACGATAAAAACATGGCAAAAGAAGAATGACTGTTGATTATTAACGAAAACAACAATTTCTTTGATTTTCCTAAATTATAAATAACATGAAAATGCATTAAATAATTGACTTCCCGGAAGGATAAAGAGCGCTTGGAGCGCTTGGCACAATCCTTCAAGGATTTTCACTGAATGTTCTTATGCAAGTGAAGGCAACGTCGAAGAGGACAAAAACGGACGTTTGTTGGATAAAATTATCACGATGTTCGGTGGGAATGGTCACAAGAGGAAACGAGACACAAGAATGAAACAATGGGACGCCCAGTTTCGCAACTATCTCGCAATCCCACCCTCGATTTGCAAACGAGGAGGTCGATCGTTAACGTATCAAATTACTCATGATCACATGGACGCGTTTTTTATTCCATAATTGATGCTCTAAGATAGAGATGTAGAACGCAAAAAAATATTGACTATAAAAATAAATATATCACATAAAGTTATTATTTAAAATAAAATTACATTAAATAACGATATGGGCAAATAAAAATTGCAAAATTCCAATTGTTTTAAAAATTCTTTATTTTAAGATCAGTTATTTAAAATTGATTAAACTTTGATTGAATATATTTAAAAATAAATATAATAAAAATTACATAAATATAAATAAATTTTCAGAAATATATTTATGTAAAGTTATTGATAATACGAATATAAGTGCAAACATATTAAAAAAATTTAAATGCAAATATTATTTTTTTAATTCTTATAAAAATTAATATTAGAACTGTTTATTACATTCTTATAATATTCTTATATAACTTTTATTCTTATATTACATTCTTATATAACTTTTTATTACATTCTAAAGGAACGCCTAGGCAATGGCAAGCCGTATTGCATTAGAGTAAAACCGGTTACATCTCAACGTCGCGCATATTTTTTTATATATTCAATAAATAATCAAGAAAAACTCATTATATGCAAAACAAAATTTCTTTTATTAGGCAGAGTTTAATATTTTAAATTAATTTTATTTTAATGGTATTCAAACCATTTTCAGTCTTTTTAAATTTAAAATGCATTTATATAACGTATATTTAATACAATTTATTTTTTATATAGAAAATAAAATATAATGTCCAATCCTCGATGAAAATTAATTAATATTGTATTTACATTGTATTTAAAAATATCGTGTAATTAAAATATGTCAGTCTAAAATAACTGACATATCTAAGTTAAAAAATTAACAATTTTTCTAATACTATTTTTAGCCTCATGCAACATTCCACGACAGTGCAACTTTCTGCAATCATGTTAACACGTTACACACATTGTCGTAATTGTAAACTGCATGCTGAATGCAGTAAGAGCATGCCAACAAATTTCTACTTACATAATCAAAAGTACTTTAAAGCTTATTTTAAAGGTTCCTTTTTTGATTGTATTTTTAATTTCATGGATAATTACATTATAAATTGCAAATTAACATTAAAAATTACAAATTGTTATTGCACTGTTATTATTTCAAAAAAAAATAAAAATACAAAACTTTTAAGAAAATATTGATTTTGATTTATATTTTGAATTATAATTGATATTTCAATCAGTCCTCCATGTTATACATAATTTATACTTTATAATATTTACCTGTTTATTATATATTCTTTGTTAATATATTTAACACATATTTAATAATATTTTTGACATTTACTATTAATATTTAATATAAATCCGAAATATTTCTATAATTGTAACTCGATGACATATACGTTTTAGTAGTTCAGCGTCCTGAATTAGGATTCTGTCTACCTTATATGTCATGTCGGTGTTGCAAGAACCTTGTTGAAAACCGCGAACACCTGTCACCATGCGAAATTACGAAACACGCAGCGCGGCGCGGGGAACTTGCAGTTGCGTGTAATCATGTAAAATGCTGAGATTGTAAGTGTCCCGGCGAGAAAGTAATTAACAAGGAAATGTCTCCTGTTTTCTAACGCCTCTCATGGAGGCGAGGCTAACTCTTTCACCAGTACGATACTTGATGTATGATATCAGCGATTATGTAAATTAGATAAAATGTCACGACAAAATTAATTTCCGGTAAATTATCTCTGTTATGCCTCTGTATTTTTGATGTCTCATGTTAGTGGAAATCATATCAGTGTTCAGAACAAAAATTTAAAGTCTTTCAAAAATAATGAACATTACTTAAATTTTTAAAAGAAGTAAAAGCAAAGTTTAATTAAAAAGTTCAAAGAATCGTTATTCGAAAAAGATATTTAAAAATTTCACAAAAAATCTAAAAATCTAAAAATATTTTCAAAGATAAAGAAATAAATTAAAATACTTCACGTAATTTATCATCATCTCTAGAGCAGATAGCTTTAGCACATGATAAATATCTCAATTGAGCTAGTCATCAATCGTCTTCCATTACAAGAAGATTATCATATTATATTGCATGTCCACAATAATGATGTCCCGTCTATTGTAAACCCGATATGGTCATGTCGATATTGATAGGCCTGCGGGCCCGAATAGGACAGGCTTGAGAGCCTCTGGAAGGAGGCCCGAGGAAGATGTTGCAAAGAGTCTGTGGACCGCTATGACCCGGAGAGCAAGGACCTCTGGTCCTTGGACGTTCGAGTCCACCACGCGTTCTTCTGTCTCTTTATTTTCTTTATTGCATTGTCCTTTTTTGTCGGACGAACGCGGCCTACTCGTTCTTTGGATCCTTTTTAATTGTTTTATCGTCGTTCCGCCTCCCTTTCGCCTTCTCACTTTTTCCTCCAACGATCTCTTCCTCGACTTTCGTCATTAGGATACTTAACCAATGATATTTTATATTGCAAATTTTGTGAGACACTGATCATTCTCCAATAATTTGTCACATGTACATTCTCGATGTCACGAAATTCTTTTAAAATAATCTGAATCGATCAGCTTTAAATTAACGTATTTTTTATCATAAAATTTAAAAAATTAGTAATAAATTTGTATAAAAATATCGCAATAAAAAATTTAATTTTAAAATAAAATTAAAAATTTATACGCATATCTATTACAGAAAAAAAGGAAAGAAACAGAGAGAGGAGATAACAAAAAATTAAACATCAACTATCCAACTTTAGTTACTTTTTAAAATATTTGTTTAAATAAAATACATTACTGTATCTTTATTTAATCGTTTTTGCAATTTTTAGTTTATAAACTTTATTATTGTACTTCACTAGAATCTATCAACAATTTTCGAATTATCTCATTTTTGAAGAATAAAAACATTTAAAAAATGTATCTGATAATTAATCGTGACAAAAAATATTAAATATTCTCATTTATGAATACAGAAAGCTGGCGAAAGACATGACATTTGTCATTTGTAAGCTACCTGTGCTATGGTGCTATAGTAATGTAATCCCAAATATATTTTATATGTAATCCCAAATATATTTTATGTGTATATTATTGACGACGGTTTACACATCGTCATCTTGTCGTAAATTGCCTGAGACTCGTACAAGGATAGCTCGCATATCGTGATTAAAAGGAACAAGCCATTTCTTCTAACAAGTCGACCGTTAAGGTGCAAATATCTAAATGCGAAATAAAGTGTTTTATATACAAGGTGTCTCAAAAACGACTCGACTTAAAAACAGTCTTAAAAATGGACTTCCCTATCTGTAGAAGAGTAAAAAAAATCTTCACGTTTATTTAAAAATCATTACAAATTATATATTTTATATTATATATTTTGTAAAATTGAATGAACCTTTAATAAATTATTTATATTAATTTTTAAATATTTATAATAATTCGTAATTTTTGGATTGTATTTTATATTTAATTTTTAGATTATATTCAATTATTCACGTTAATTATGAAAATGTAATTAGTCTTACTTACGAGATAATAATTTTTCGATCATTCTATATGTGTCTCGTATAAAAATAATGAGATCTACGTGAATTTATCGCTTAAATCGGAGATATTTATCGATTCTGCAATCTAGTGCTTGTTTTTGATCGCACATGTTATTTATGCAAGTTCAGGGCTTCCTTTTGGACTTCGAAGGAATTTTGACGTCATTGTACTCCAACATTAGTCACAAGAAACCGGTCACGCGAATGAGGGAAACAATGAACGACCTTTCGAAGTTGCGTTTTTTATCTTATTTCGATCCCTTAAAGTCATTCCTTTTAACTACTCATCTACTATCTTTTGTGTACAACAATTTTAAATTTCGATTTTCACAATAAAATTTGCTCATCAATTCGAACAAAGCAAGCATATCACAATTCGTCATAAGTTCTTCAATTACCTTTACAGAAATTTCACAGAAAAAAGCCTTAATTGAGAAGCCTACGACTTCTGAATAAGACAGTTCGTTGATTCCAAGTATTTCAAATGAAAGACACAGTTTAGATAATCGATAATTGTGTATAATTACATTTTAGTTAAAGTATTCCCGGATGATACGCCGTTCGGGACGATATGGAATTAAAGGGTGTAATTACGCGGGACGTTTACTTCTCAATTATTGGCGTCGAGATTGTAAAAGAAAAGTGAAAATAATTGGGCGTAATCGCGAGTGAGGCGTGCGTTTTACCTCGATAGTAATAACATCGTTCGAAGAAGTTATCGCATCGGGTAATTGTGCCAAGCGCTTGTAACCCCCTCGGGGAGCTCTATCATTCAGCGCTAAGTTATGAACATGTAAAAGCAGCAGCAGAGACCACCTACATCAGACACGTTCCTCAAACGCGCGTGCACTTCAACCTGCTGCCGATACGCCCGAAATGAATTCGAATGAGCATTACGGTATCAGCGCGCGATGCCTGCATTTTTAACGTCGCCCTCGGATGGTTCCTGCCTTAATACGCGACGTTTCCCAAACCTGTTTTTCGAGTCCCATTGCGCAAACGAAACGCGTGCAGCGCACGCGGAACAAAGCCTTAATTTAATTCGGAGGCTTAACCATCAGAAATCCGGAATCGGCTCGCGAGCAAATATAAAGACGTCAAAAATTTCTTTTAAACGCAAATCCTCTCCTCATCAAAGCGAGGTAGTTCCTTGACGAACATAGGACATATTTTTGCCAGAAAATAATTTGAAGTTGGAAAAAAATAATATTAATGCTGATATAATTTTAATATTATTAAAAAAAATATCAGACATGTCTTATTTGTAACAGTAATAAATTAATATTTCTATTGTAAGTGACAGTATTAAAATTCATCTGTTACAAACGGCAAGAAGCACTATTTTCAACGTTCCCCAGGCAAAGTCTAGCGCGTTCGCCAGAGAGATTTGCCTCCGCGCAGCCATAAAATCATTTTGCTTCTAGAAGGTTTAAATTTATTTGCTCCCTGCTGCGCCGTACGCATCGAAAACTTATGCCTCAGCGAGATATCTTCGAAGATATCGAAACACCTCGCGACTTTGTCATTTGTAATATTAAATATCTGATAGTCCTCCAAACATCAATTTAAATTTTCTTGAATAAACTTTATCAATCTATCTATCATTTCTATCAAATTGCTGTTATATATTTTTTTAATATTTTTCAATTAAATAGAGATAAGAATTTGAATAATTTTCTTTATTAATAAATAAATATCTTTGAAGGACAAACATTTTTTGGAATGTCAACATCTTAACGAGGAAAAATTTGAAGAAGCTGAGAATCTCTCGTACCGTTTTCATTATCGACACTCAAAAAGATTTACGCAAAGCCTCGACAAGATATTCGCATGCTCTCGGCAGAGATATCGCCTTCGTATTTGGACCTAAGTGGCATGCCATGTAAGCCACTTCAAATTTATTACGCGATTTGGCATTCGATTCAATATTGCGTACGGAAAACATTGTTAACTATCGTCAATATTCATTACGGTTGAAAATAATTTTTAGATTCATTAAATTCGAGCCTCAACATTCAATATTTACGATATTAAGAAAGAAAAATAAAATTGAACTCGATAGTCTCTTAAATATCGAATTAAATCTACTCACAATTGTAAATTAATATTATATTTAAATATATTAAGTTTGTAAAATAATTCGTTATCTTTTTTTTTTATCAATGTCTGTTTTTTATCAATTAAATTCAAAAAACGTTAAAAATACGTAAAAGTCAAATTTATGAATCTTGCACGTTATGTCATAATTGAAGATTTATTTATTTTAATTTAAATATCAAACTCATTAAAAAGTGTTTACTCAAATTTATGTATTAAGAAGACAGATTTAACTATAACTGAAACAATGTAAGATGCAAGGCCACATAAAATTTATAACTCGTTTCATTTTGCAGTTTATGACTCATTTCTCATTCGTCGCACTTGCTGTGCATCTAGGGGTTAACTCTTTCCATTCTCCCTGAACCGATCTCGCGGTCCAGCAAGCGGAATTCCCGTCTCGTTTCTCTCTTCTGTCCGGCATTCCATCCTAGATCCCCCTATAGTTTCTCGGACCGTGGTCTAAGGTCTAAGAAAGCCGCCGTTCGAGTTAAAACAACGACGAGAACTCAACTAGACGCAAACGATAAAGACGGCGGTAAAATCGGAGAAACGACCGCTTTGTCGAATGCGTGATGTAAATGTCAACTGCTGGATTAGGCGGAGGATTATCCTGGGTGTCATTCTCATGACACTTTCATTGGAAAATCATATATCTTTGTTCGCGAATGACTATTCATATCGACTATTAAATTCTTGTTAAAATTTCATCAATTTCATAAATTCTATTAATATTTAACTTACATGTATAAATTGAATACATTAAAATTTGTATCAACTTCAACATTTATAAATTAGTATATAACAAAAATACAAAATTAAAAATAAATTCAAACTAAAAAATGAAAAGGAATAAAATTTTTGTTACTAAGTGCGTGAAAAATACAAAGTTCCAAGAAAAAGATAGATAATAAAAAAATATAAACCTTTTTCTCGAGATAATAGATTTAAAATTTTAAACTGTAAATTCTTAAATTAAAAATTAAATTAATATTCTGTTATATGCATATAAAATGTAAATTAAATAATATACGACTATCTGCGTCTAAATAATATTATTCTAATCATGGCACCTAAGATGATTAAAATTCCATCAAATCGGATTAAAATCCTACAAGACGAGCCTTTTTTTCCCCGCCCGTTCCGAAAAAGTCCCGACATTATGCATGCGAGAAAGATACGCATGATTACGCGTGTCCTTAGATATCGCAGATCTCGCCGACGACACGTCACCCTGGGACACGTTGAAGAACGCAACGGCGAGGTCATCTCGCGAGTGACTCAAGATTACGACGCGATATTCGAAGGTAGAGGGTATCGAGAACTCGGCGGATTCCAGGATTACGTCGGCACAGGATCGTCGTTTTGTTTCTCCTTTTTGGCCTTCGACCGGATTCTTCCTTATTGCCGGGACCGCCGAATCTCTTATCCGGGCGGATAATAAAAAGGACGATGAGCCCTCTCCGGAGGACGGGGCCTCCTACATACGACACGGCTCGTGTTTTCGCAGCCTCCAAAGGATCCACTCGCCGAACACTTTCGGTAACGAGTGCGTAACGAGTCCTCTCGAGAGTGCGTCCACCTTTGCATACCAATGCCCGGTTCTTCCTCGTCCACCCCTTCCTCTCCCAAAAATATTTTCCTCACCTTCCTCAAGCAGGATATCATCTTGATAGAGGGTCTCGTAAACGGTCAAATCACCGATGTCATCACCGGCAAATAAAATTTGCAAACTTGTATCATAATTTCTTCTTATGTGTAAAATAAGCTATTATCGAATTGTTTTGGAAAATGATAATTAATTATTACTTTTTGTTGCGCTTATGAATTCATTGTTGCCTAAAAAAATTCTAAGAAGTAGAGTTTCATCACTAATACGCTATAAACTTGCGATTAAAAATAGTTTCTTGATGGAATACATTAATCTTCCTTCGATAATTAAAGTCAACAAGGAGGAGCCCTGAAATTGTCGACAAGCCCCTTAATTTCCTCCCAACGTTTCCTCCCAATATTCCTTTTTCTCTTTCAAGGAACACGACCAGTCAAGAAACATCAACAAATTACTGGATTATTTTTACCTGCGTCGAGTCTACCGCAACCACAATTTAACCAAAATGTTGGTTTTAAAATATTTTCTGAATCTTTCAAAGGTATATTCAATGCACACCCAACCCAAAAGGGTTCAAGTCCTAAATTCATTCGGCAATAATATCCAACGCCTCAACCCCTGGAAGATTCGCGAGAAAAAAAGAGAGAGAAAGAAATAGCTCGGACAGGACGAATAATCACCGTGAGTGTGCATGCATCCTTCGGGTCCTAAATCTCGTCCAATGAGGAGTTCTCGAAACCACGGATAAGAAGTGGAGGAGGGAGATTCGAGAAGAAGAGGAGGAGGACGAACGAATCGGTGCGAAAGCAACGGTCGCGAGCACTTCCTGCGCAACAAGAAGAGGGTCCTATGCGGCGCACCGCGTAATTGAGGTCCTGCGAACCCTACGGGGAGTGGCGGTGGGGGCCGCCCTATGTAAGGCCCTGGAAGCGACCAGGTTCAGCCCATCCAGCATCAGGACACCGCACGTCAGGATTCGTGCCACTCCAGGGATTGTCGGTGTCAATTGTCCGAGTCAGATCAGTCCGATCCGAAGAAGATTATTTCGAGAAGGCAGCCTTCAAGAAACGACCTTCATCCTGGCGAAGGACGCTGATACTTGACAACTATCGGTTGAGAAGAGAAAAACGAGGCGAAGAAAGACGGGGAATATACTAAAGGGAAGATGAGAGTGAACGTGACATTGGTTCTCGTGATTTTTGCTCTAGGGTTCGTTGCAGCTAGAAGGAGAGTCAGATCTACGACGGCAACGTTAGCGACGACGAATCCGTCGGCATCGCCCGTAGGTAGACAGTTTTCCTTCGATGGACAACCTGAAGGTTAGTGTCGGAAGTTTCGAAGTTACGACTCTAAAGTTTTACAAAAAGTTTTCCTACTGATAGCCACAATAAGATAAGTAACGTTAAAAGAAATTATGCTTTATAAAAAGTTACAATAACATACTCATATTTAAACTGTAGAAAAACGCCAAAAATATAAAAATATTTAAACGATACTCTAATTTTGATTCTTCTTCTTCTTTTTTTATACAGTCTAAATTTGTTCTAAGTATGTTCTCCTATGTTAATCAAGTGTTTAATCGAAAAATTTCTTAATTTTTATACATGGTAAATTAACGTAGAAATAAATTGTATCATTAATTATTTTTTAAGTTTAAGTTCAAACGTAAGTAATTTGCTTTCTTAATTTTGCCAAACTTAAAATTAGTGCTGTTTTTATAGAATCATTCAAAGTAAAATTTCCACCATTATTATTCATCATTATTTACAAGTTTAATTGCTTTTATAATTTTTCCAGTATTTTCCAATCAACTGCAATTACATACTAATAAATATAATATTAAACCGTTGTTATTAACAAATGTCTTGCGAATCAAAGCAAAATTGTTAAATTTCAGAATTCGAAACCTCATGGAACCACTTCGACATCCAGAAACTGAAAGCAAAAGCTTGGGCGAAGAACGACACGGGAAACAGAATCACTCTCGGCAAGCAATATCCGGGACTTCCTAGCAATCCAGGCGACTCAAATGAACTTCCAAATCCCATTTCGCCACCGGTGCAACAACCACCACCGTACAAACCCCCGCCGGGCTGTCTAGGCAAGAGGGGTCAATATGCAAGCCCAACAAGTTGTGCCAGCTATCTTAACTGCTGGGATGACGTGGTGATTGAGCAGATTTGTCCGGCCGGACTGCTCTTTAACGACATCGCCGGTTATTGCGACTTTGAGTACAACGTTAAATGCGGTGATCGACAGCCCGCCACGCCGAGTGAGTGTGTGATCGATAATCATGTGGCGCGAACGTCGTCCGTTTACGCTTCGCGATGGTAATCGGATCGGCTAATTCGATTTCAGCTCAATCGTGATTTCATCAATCTGATAAATAAGCCTTCAAATGACATTCTTTGAAAAGAGTGATAGAAACTAAAGAGATGAAAAAAGTATCGATATCACTCTAAAACAATGATCAATAAACATATCAAATTGTTTGATATGAAAAATGTATAACAACATTACTGTCGCTTTCAATTTAAGATAAAAAAAAGTTATTTTGTTTCTTTAGATTAATAATGATTTGAGATAAATAGTGGAAAAAAGAAATAATTTTTTTGTTGTTGTTTGGCAGAACCACCATTGCCGGCAGGATCGAAGCTATGCCCGGATCCAAACGGACGTTATAGAAGTTCGACCAACTGTTCGGAATTCTTCGTATGTGCCACGGGCAAACCCATCAAATTCTCTTGTCCTCCCAGCTTGGTCTACAGTGACGTAAGGATTCATTCTAAAAAAAATGCGATACACGAACACTCGCGGAATTTTAAATCGTGAAATAACGTTAGCACACTTAATGTTGCTTAAAATAGATTTCGCAAAGGAATTTTTGCCCTTTATTTATTCTATCTCATCTATCTTTTTACTGTAAAAAAATTGAAATAGAATTAAGATAAAATATTATTAGACAAAATCAGATTAAATCGGAAATAATTTATAACTATTTGAATATCATTCAAATATATATAGCAAATTAAAATTTTATTTCTTTAAAAAAAATAATAAAAATATAAAAAATACAAAAATTCTAAAGCTTTAAATTTTCTATATTTTATTTATGAATTTTTTTTTACATGTTCCTTGTTACCTTAATTTAAAAAAATTAATCTAAAAAGAATTATTAGAAAATATTTAAATATATTTCATCATTCACAAATTTAATTTAAATGTTTCATAGTAAATAATTTAAAAAATATTGAAAATTGATTAAATACGATCAATATTAGAACGTTGAAATATATTTTATGTTTATTCTATCATTTCTAAGATTTAATGTAAAATATATTTTATATATATCTTTATATAAATTCATTATTAATTTTAATTTATTAATCTTTCTTCATTAAGAAAAATTAGTTGCATTACATCCATATAGCTTCAATTACGATTTTGTTTTCTAGATATTAAACGTCTGCGACTATCAACACAATGTGGACTGCAGAGGTACAGCCACGCCGAAACCACTGCATCCTACGCAACCACAGCCGACTCAACCTCCACAGCCGTCTTCTACTTATGTTCCTACCAAGCCGCCTACATATCCTTCTAAACCACCAACTAATCCTCCACAACCTCCGACTTATCAACCTCAACCACCAACTTATCAGCCTCAACCACCGACTTATCAGCCTCAACCACCGACTCATCCGCCTCAATCATCGACTCATTCACCTCAACCACCGACTCATCAGCCTCAACCACCAACCTATCAGCCTCAACCACCAATTTATCAACCTCAACCACCGTCTTACCAGCCTCAACCACCGACTTATTCTCCACAGCCTCCAACTTATGCGCCACAACCACCAAATCCCCCTAAACCACCGACTTATCAGCCGCAGCCTTACCCGCCACTGCCCTCTGCATACTCCGCGAATCCTTGGTTGAAGGTCAAGACTGATTCTTGGCAAGATCTGGGGACTCAGCTGGAGATTGACAAGGAGATAGAGAAACAAGAATCAGCTGACAGTCCAGCGTTGGATAATCAGTCTACGCATAACGCGATAGAAACGTCCACTCTGACGAATCCGTGGACTCTCCATCAAGTGATACCACCCGAGCTAATGATAACTCCGTGTAATAACGGCGACGTGCACAAACTCAATGACGCCTGCACCAGCGTAATAGTTTGCAAGAATAACAAACCTCAGGTAGTAGCGTGTTCAAAGGGATTCACATATGACAAACCATCGGACTCCTGCAAGCCTTTCAGCATTGCAAAGTGGTAAGACTCTTTTTTCAATGTACATTTAAATTTGTAAATTTGTAAATTTTAACATTGTAATTGTAATCTGTTTTATATTTTTAATACACTCGAATTTATTCGAAAAAAATATAATACATATTGGTACAATAGAGCAATGGTTTAACTGATGTTTTTTTCTTTTTTCTAGCTAATCAAAGGGCACAATTCACAACTCACGCTTTACACTAAGGACGCGCATCGATCAAACTTAAACATCTTTATTAAATCATCATGTGTTAATTATCTCATATTTACCTAGGCGATAATAGACAATTAAAATTTTAAATAATAGTTAAAAAATTACTAGTAAGCAAATTTGAAAACAATTTCTCGAAGATAAGGGCTTAAGATGAAATGAATGAGCAAGCAAGTAGAGATATAAGTCATTAACGATGTTTAGTATTCTACTTTGCAAGTTTGTATTCCTTAATGTATTATCCGAAAAAGCGAAAGTTTTCGAATTTGTAAATAAATATAAGCTAAACCTTTCATCTTTTCTATATCTTTTATATTTTTATTTTAACTTTTCCACAGTTTAATTCACAGAATTAGGTAAAACTAAATAAAACTAAATAAAAATCTCTAAATCTCTAAATCTAAGATCTCTAAATTAATCTTAATAGAAATTTCAGTTTGAGTAATTTTATTAAGAAATAGCGGAAATATATATTATTTTTATAAGAAATTTCTATCGACGGTAAAAGATTCCCAGATTCATGCAACCCAAATGCTTTATGTCGAAGTCACCAGATTGCAGCACGCGTTCTCCACGTTCTCCAAAGGACGAGAAGAGTGGAGCCGCGAAAGGTGGCGAACGAGAAGGAGGTCGGAGGGATGTGTTAATGATCGGAGTGGAGATCACTCCGCGGGGAATTGGAGCGTGATTGACTCACAGAGAAATGTATTATCACGGAATACAGATAGTTGATCTCGCGGCGGCATCGAAATAGTCGACGAGCTCCTACTGCTCGATATAACTGCTCGGCACGTAATTGGAACACCAAGTATTTTTTTTACGCCTCTAGAGAGCGTGCACTAACACGTGCCTTCTTCTCCGATTTTCTCGAATGATCCTTTCATTTCTTGGCTAAACGATCTTTTACTCCGCTTACCGAATTTATTGGATCGTAACCGTATTCCGCGTCTAGCGCGGACAAGTGACTTGTCCTAATTTTCAATATGACAAACCGTGATAAATTCAATGTCATTTCGTATTTTATGTGCATTTTATAATTATTACTAAGGATAAAATAAAAATAAAAAAAAAATCAATCTGATTTGAACTTATGAATATTCATATATAATCTAGATTATTTCAATCTAGATTATTTGAGCTTATCCAAGCATTAAAATCTCCAACATTGACACATTTGACATTGAAAAATTCGCGGTATAATAAAATAAATATAATAAAAATATTTTATACATAGATTTGTACAAAAACGTATAACTCTTTTAACATAAAAATTCTTCTCAAAACTTTAAAAATTTAAAGTCAAGTATTTTAACAAGCAACATTTTCAACGTCAAAAATTGTAATGTCGGAGACTTGAATGAGAGGAAAGACGCAAGCTCGGAATAATATAATAAAACATCGCAAATATGATATATCCTTTTTTTATCAATTACACGATATTTATATTTTCCGTTATTTAATAATATTTAATAAAATTATATTATATATATATATATATATATATCATATTACAACTTAATAATATATAGCAATCGGCAATCCTCAAGGCGACATCTTTTTATTGTATAACGAAGAATTTCTCTTTTCTCCCTTTCGCTTTTCTCATTTCGACGACGCATTGTTGAGAGACAAGGAACCCAACCGCAACAACCTTTTTAAGGCTTTTCCTCGTAATCGGAATTTCGCGCTTGATCGCATATGCAAAAAATCAACAAGGAAAAATCTATTGTCAAGACAAGACACAGATATCAAATTAAAAGAAGGAAAAAAGAGTCATATGATATGATATTTTTCAAACGTTCGTGCAGGTATCACATATGTATATTTAATAGATTACAATTTTGTGGGGTACTGGTTACTGTATAACAATTATATAAACAAATAACTGTATAATCACGTAACGATGTTGTATAACAGTCACGCCGTAGAGTTGTAATATAATGATCATGTAACAGTCGCAAAATGATATAGCAATAATGTAAATATGTAAATAATAACCGCCGGATTTTTTTGTCTCGTCAACGTTTCTATCTTATAAAATAGCCCGCAAGTTGACAAAAATGACGAGAAATGTCTAGTAATTTTATCGTTCAATGAATTATATATTGATATTTATTATATATTGATATTTTCTCTTTCCTTTTAGCAAAGAAAGTGTTTAGATCAAGCCGGATATTTTGACAAACAAAAGTCGAGAAATCGTTTAGAAACGGAGAATCGGCTATCGAAAGTAGCGAACGAGGAGACGCCTCTCGTACATTTCACTCGGACTCAGTGGCGCAAAACTTGATAATTACGTAATAATACGCGACGTTACGTCGAATATAAAGCAGCAAAAGGTCTCGATAAAATGTGAAAAAGTGGCTGAGTGGGAAGTTATCGAATATGCGAACACCGAAAATATGATTAATTAAAATGCATTACGGCTCGAAAACAAAAATCTTTAATCGCGATAAAACTATCACTGATTGAATAACAAAAATAACTGTCATCAATATCTTAAAGAAATAAAGTATAAAAAAATAACTATTTTCTATTTCTAACTTTCTTATTATAATTTAAATTAATATATATCAAAGATTATTATTGTTTATAAATAACTCAAAAATTATTTTTTTAAAATAAAATTAAAGACATCTTTTCGATGACTAGAATATGCTGTTATCATTCGAAATTTTTTAATTAAAGTTAAATTTTAAATTTTTAAATGATGATGACTAAAAGATAACACTTTCTCGCTGCTTTCTTATTACTTTTCTACTGCCACACCCGACTATCGACTTCTGTAGTGAAGTTTGAAGAAATGCCCGAGATCAAACTTGATTGATATAAAGAAAACAAACACTTATAATTGAATATATCTGAAGTGTAACATACTGCTTACATATTTTTATCTTCATCTCTCTCATCTGATGTCTTTATATTTATTTATCAGTACACAATTGAGAATTGAAACAGAAATAGAACAAACAAAATTAAGATTGAACGGCCGATCATTCGCTGGTGGCATGCAAAATGATTGGCGGCTGGAGAGTAAGGGGTAAGAGAGATAATCACATAATTTCTCGTGTTACGGAAGGCTCGAGGTCGAGAAAGGAAGGCATTTGCAAGTTGGTCGCACGACCACGGCGGCCTCGACCTTTCCGGAAAAGCTTGGAAATTGCAGTCAACGAGCCCTGCGATTAGGCACGCGTGAAAGATCAACGATGTATTCCCGCCGCTCGAGCCTATTTCACATATCGTGCAACACGTATCAATCGCTAAATACTACGTAGACGATTTACCTCTCTTTTTTTCTTTTTTTTTTTAATACAAAATGAGAACTTGCATAGATTTGTGAAACAGTAAACAACTAATCTGGCATTTCTAATAAATCTAATATAATAATAAAAAGAAATAATGATATCAGAATGATTTTCAGAAGTTGTGAACATTATAACGACACAAATGAAATTTTATTATTATTATTACTATTAGAAAACCAATTAACTAATTATTTATTGATTTAAAAATTATGATGTATAATAAAGAAACTTTACAAAAATTTAATTAATTGTTGTATCTTTACATCTTGATAGTAACCGATAGATTTAAAAATAACGCCCTAGGGGGGCGGATTGATGGACCTGTGAGAAAATCAACGTGCCTCATTACGAAATTTCTATCGCGAGGGGAATCGCCTTTCTCTCACCTTAATGACTGTCAAAGGACAACGTCCTTTGCGACTGAGCGAGGCGATGCATCGTTAAATGTTAACGCGGCTCGCAAATTGTTCAAAACAGCGAGATAAAAGCACGTAATTTTACAAAGGATGCTCTCCTTTTGAAATATTACCAAGCACGCTGATCTGCAAATAATTTCAGCGAAAGGTCTTGTTGACCTTTCCGCATGAATTTTTCGAGTTCGTATCAATAGTCGCGACTCGAGAGTTAGCAGCGCATTCCGCAAGCGGGGAATTTATTCTATTTATACGTCGTGATCGGAGCAATAAATAGAACATTATGCAAGTTCCCGTTAAGCAGGTAGTACACAACGTCGACGAAAAATCACATTATATCGCCGTAATGCCGGGCGCGTAACGTAATAAGACCTGCTGTACAAAATTCACGCGTGAAACGTGGTCGACGAAAAATGTCGTTACGTCACCGCGTCATATGCAAATGAGACTTGCTGTCTTTCAAAGAATGTTAAAAGGTTGTTCAGGTTTAAATAACGGAATTCGAATCACACCTAGTTATCACACAAATTATCACGTACAAGTAAAGCCTACTACTTGTCGCGTCTACGTAAGTGACACAAGATTGACACAAGCGACTCGAGTCGCGGGCTCGGGTTTCAAGTGAAACCTACAATTCAACGAATGTCATATAAATGTGATGCCAAATTGGATCTTTTTTTTTTTTCATGTTGATTTAATCTTTTTTTAAAGTCAAATTTGACACATATTAAAAAAATATATAAAAGAATACAAACGAGATAACGCTTTGAAAAAGAGGAAAGCAAGAAGAGTAGATATCTTAAAGAACAATATGACAGAACAAGTCGCTATCTATAGGCTGCATTCAGAAATCGTTACATGAATAATAGTAAAGTGGTTACATATATGCAACGATATGCTTGCGTGTGCAAAAAAAACGCAACAAGTGTCATATATCAGCGTCGGCCATCGCAAACAGTTAAGACATGTTGAAAAATAACTAAACCTCAAATATGCCTCTCGTGAATCAATTGTTACGTATCACAATCTCTCGTTACTACTTCAACACGGCGATCCGGAGGAGGCATTCCCGCGGCCTACGTTTCGCCATTGCGTTCCGCGATTTTTTTCGCGCCGGCAGGGAAGGTCCCCTAGGTGTGACTCGAATTCTTTGACCTGCCTCTTTCCGTCTTCGTCTCTCGTTGTCACTTTCTCCGCGGGTCGATTATATCCGAGAGATGAGGAATGCCCATTATTCCTATTGCGATATACTTGGGTGTACATCATCTCATAAACGTCGTGATCTGCGGGCTTCGAAAGAGCGAAAGAGCGAAGTGCAAAAGGCGACAAATGCACTCTCGCAAAAGATGCTTGGCTCAAGGCACAGTTATTGAATAGAATAGCATACCGCGTTTTAAACTGACTATTACGAGCCAACGTCCGCTTCGCAGGAATCATAATAATAAATTCTTATTACTTCTTTTTCGCATATTGATTTTAAAGGTAATCCTGAAAAGCCACTCATCAGATTCAAATACTATAATAATTAAGCAAATATTTTGTAAATTTTCTTAAAAAGAAGCCTATGAATATGATTAATCTTAATATTTCTCATATGCATGTGTAATGCATTACTTTCTACTATTTTTTTTTTTTCAATTTGTGAAAAAGAATACTAGTAGACTGTAGATAAATATTTTATAAAAAATATTTGTAAAATGTTAATAAATATAATAAAAAAATATGATAATTTTAAATAAACTAAGAATAAAATACGGAAATTACCAGACTCTATATAATCTATATAATTGAAATAATTAAAATTCTTTATGTATATGCAATTTTTTAGAAAAGATATTTCAAAAATTAAAGATTTCCGAATCGAGAGGATGGATCACTACCTTTCATCGGTTCTGCAACCTTGGAAGTACAACTGGGTCACCTTGCCGAAGATTTTGCAACTCCAATAGGCAGGTAAATGTTCAAAGGAACAAAACAGGGGGCAAAACGCGGCCTGAAAATCCGGTTTGGGGAAAATAATGACGTGCCAGAGGGGGGCCTCGGGGGATTTCTCGATGGCGAAGTTCTCGAAGGATTGGGCCTTTGTGCAGCGATGGGTATAAAACCACCTCTCAGGCTTCTCGGAACGCATTATCTGTCCTCGACGTGGGTAATTTTAGACTCGTGAAAGGACGATACCGCGAAATATCATAAAAATGGCTAGAAAGAAAGCTTTGCATTCCGTTGGAAGTGCATCGATGACGTCGAGAACGCGATATAGAAGATATGATCAATAAATCGCTCGATTTGCATTTTAAAATATGACTATCTTAAATATTATTAAAAATTTTCATTAAATTATACTAATTAAGAAATATAAAGAAAAATAAATGCGTAAAATAGAAATTAAATATAAATAGTAATAATATACAAAATATATGCAAAATTATATGCAAAATATTTACATATATCGATAAAGCAATTAAATCTGATTAAATTAGGATTATAAATGTTACTCAAAGAGGCTAACGGAAAAAACATCTGAGATGTACGTCTTGAATTTG
Source organism: Pogonomyrmex barbatus (assembly GCF_055798465.1). Taxonomy (NCBI): domain Eukaryota; kingdom Metazoa; phylum Arthropoda; class Insecta; order Hymenoptera; family Formicidae; genus Pogonomyrmex; species Pogonomyrmex barbatus. Next base: position 8,052,210 of record NW_028297171.1, on the reverse strand, counting down.
TATTTGCGATTTTTAATTCGATTTTAGTCAAGCTGAGCGAAATTCGCGCGGCCTTTAACGCGTCAATGTTTCGTTGCCCTAAATTTAAGAATTGGGCGATCGATCAAGGCTGCGATTGCAACCTCGACTAAATGGCATCGATCATCCTAATGCGTCCCAGCTGCCAGAAGGCAAAAGAATTACGCAACGACATATTATACCCTCGCCGCGCCCAACGTCTCCTCTCCCTCCCTCTCTTTCTCTCCGTATCAACGAACTTACGTGTGTGCACATATTCGCGGTAAGGTTAAACTCCGGTGACATTTTGGACGACTTTCACCATGCGGGCCCGGCTATGAGACAGCTGCTTTCTTCGTCTTTTCGTCATCGTCGCGTCGTATCTGTGCAGCTCAGGGCGCGGCCCGTGATCGCAAGTCTGATCGAAAATGGTACTTACTACTTACACGCAGCATCCGCAATTCGTAGGGCGGTCCATGGAATTCTCGCTCGAGCGTGACTCGATTTCCACGATAGCCAGAAGAAAATTAGATCGTCAAAAAGTCCGAAAAATAAATAAGCGTTCAAATTGTAAAAACGTAAATTTACTTTATAAAATATATGGTGCAATTTTCCCTACTTCTGCACGCGTATCGTGATTTAAACTTTTATTAGGCCTAATATATTTCGCAGAGAAACTTAATCTGCGCTCAGTGTCTCAGTGAGAGCATTCCGGGCGGCGAGAAATTAAATGGGATAGACAGCCGATAAGAGTAAACTAGAATTGAACTAGATTAGAATGAGGGCAGCCTTTAGCAGTCCGCGTTAAAGTAATTTGCTTCAGTTTGGATTGCGTGTCGGCGATATTTCTATATCGCATCGCACGATCGGACGATGTTATGGAGAAAGCGAGAAACGGGCGCAAAAGTAAAAACTACAACGCGACATGGAGCCAACTCCGCCTATGTAAATGCGTTCCCGCCTGCATTTCCTCCGAGATTTTCTTTTCATTCTTTCCGCCGCGTGAGCGAACCGCGCGTTATTATGCGCCGTGCAAGAAAGTGCATTCTACCCACCTTCGAAGTAATGGCGAGAGATGCAAATAATTGTTACGAAATTTTGCGATGTTAACATAAATCATATGTTAAAAGTATGTTAAAATTCAATTCAACAGAATCGATAAATATGAAGTATTAAACGCTGCCATCTTTCCTTTTGTGAGAGAAGTGAAATTGAAACGAAATATCGACAAGCTTTCGAGAAAATCCTTCGAGAAACATTGGAAACACGCTATTGCAATTATTAGAGAAGAATTTAATTGCCACCTGCTGCAAACAGGTCTCGAATTTGAGATAATCCGCGAGCGTGCGTGTAACTTCCAAGAAAATTAGGAAGCTAAAAAAATTTCCACCCGTGTTTCGCGCAACATTTCGATCGCGGAAGAAACAGCTCGTCTCGCCGAAGCGTTACAAGTTACGAGCAAACTCGTACTCCGCGTGCAGTTACGCGCACGCTCGCTCGCTCGCGCGTGATCGCTCGCGCTCGTATCCGGGCCTTACGTCTGCAGTTCTTTATGACGATCGCGACTAGAGTTCCTAAGGCTCTATCCTATCTATTCCATTCAAATGATAAAAGAAATCGTTCCGAAAACGAAACAAATGGAGAAAACTGAATGGCGAACGGGAGTTTCAACGTTAAGGACAACGTTCTGGATACTGATCTCAAACGCCTGATTATTTAATTAAGACTCGTCGTAATAAAATAGCGAAAGAAATAAAATAGAAATTTTTATAAATAAATAAAAATGACAACGGAAGCGTCGAGAAGGGAAAAGAATAATAACGCGATTTCGCGTTCACCACTGGAACACAGTCGTCGATGTTGCCGGCCGGCCGGCTGCAGTTGGGATCACGAATCGAGGAGATAGCCACGGGAATATGTAGGGTGCAGCGGCGAGAAGTGGTTCTCCTTGGGCTTCGGTGCCGCATTCCGGCTCGCATGCATCTCCTCTCCTGGCGGCGACGGCAGCCTTTTTTCCGCGCCGCGGTTGCAACGTGGGCGACGTAAAACACGGACACGGAGTTATGAATCCGCCGTGAGTGCGTTACCGCTAAGTGCCATCGTACTACACATCCTAAGGCGATTACGTGTCGGCCAGCGAGTTACCATTTATGATCATTCAAACGAGAGGCTCATCGCGACAACGAGGACTTTATCTTCGAAGAGAAGATAGAGTCTTTAAGATTCCTCACGTTTCGCAGGTGATGCGAAACATTTAGCGCCTGTTTGCCTTTAACGTTGATTGTACTAAAATGTATATCGAAAAGATTAAATTTTGTTTCGTAATCAAAGCTCTAATTTCCGAACACATTTATGTAAGCCAGTGCGAGATACGAAGCGAAACGCAAGTTAAATAAATGGGTCGGAGTCGCGTGCGCAGAAAAGTCCGTAAAAGATTTTCACGTTATATTTTCACATTTAGTAATTTTATTCTACAAGCCGTTGCATGCACACACATACACACACATTTTTATCTCTTGATATAATATAATAATCAGTTCTCCGCGAAGTATAATGTCTCATAAATTGTAACTTCCCTCCAAGAGAAAGAGAGATTATAGAGATTGTAGAGATTAAGTCCTGGGAGTGAAATTCGACAATTATCTTTATGAGAATGCACGAGGAATAGGAGCGAAAGGAAGGCGAGAAGGCGTAATCCCAAAAACAACGGATGGTATCTCGGTTCCGTTCTGAATGCAACGAAGAAGATTGCGGCACGGATCGACCGGCTGATGCACCGGTCGCGCGAGGAATCCTCCTTTCTATTTGGAAGACATTGTCCGATGCTACCCGCACACGAGATCTAACGGTTTTACGGCGTTGCGATACGCAATAAACATGATGTTCGCGATACTTCATTGCTGACAATTTTAACAGTAGGTTCTCTTAAATTTAGAATCGGCTCCTTCATTAACAAAAATATCAAGTTTAACGAGCGAGCTAATAAGATTTAGAAGAAAAAAATATAGATCTATATTTAAAGTTGAAAAATCGGCAGAATCTTACTTTTGTTTTTCTAAAAAAAAAATTACCATTATGAGCTGGAATTATCTGGAATTTAAATATCAAATTAAATTCTCGTCTATTTACTCGAATTCTGTAACATTTTCGCTCTTGACATGTAAATTTGTAAATAAAATATGTTAATTTTTGATTGATAGGCAGATAAGTGCAAGGCAGTCTGCCCGCGTGTCTACTATCGACAAAGGAAAGGTGTGTGAAACGGGATGCAACCGAGGTCTGAGTCCGAAAACTGGGTGACATTTAAAAGTCGTGACGCGCGCAACGTCACGTCGTCGAGGAAGAGGGAAAAATGCTCTCGAGAGCGCGTCGCAGAATAAAAGAGTCGCGAATCCACGTGAAAGAGAAACGATGGATCACGACACGAGCATCTGGCTGAATTCGAAATCACACATCGCACTTTCTTTGAGAATGAAGCTAATGTACTTCGCAAAATTTCTTGGACCGTTGAAAAAAGAAGAGGAAAAATAGAGATTACGGATAATCCAATTAAAATCTCCATATCGAATATAATAATTAATTATATCAGTGTTTGTCCTTTCCTCGAATTCTTGTAGTCACGAAAAATTTCACGGTTCAGAAATTGATCTTCCGAATTTGTTCGCTTTTTAATATATCTTCGTCAGTTCTCTCGCTTGAGAGGATGCACTGCAAACGCAGACTTGGCGCGAATGCACCGAGAAAAGGAGAAATACCAGTGGGGACCTTGAAGAGCGTGAACATTCTTTCATTAAAATTTCATCTATGGGCCGAATCGCGTCCGACGCGAAGGAAACGCGAAATAGGGAATGCAAGTCGCGCGCGTGTAAGAAGAAGCAACCGACCAGCCGGCTGATTGGCATTCGCGATGCATCACGCACGTACCGCGACGTCGAGGGACAAAACGCCCGGAGGAAGGTGCCTATGCGCGAGGAAGGTGTCAATAACCTCTTGCGGCACTCTCCTCCACCTGCGCTTTTTTTCTACCTCCCACGCCGCCTCGACGACACCTCCGCGCCGCGATCCATCTGACGATGCGCTTCTTTTAGACGTCGCCTTAATGCAGCACACAATTGGTTGCGAAAGAACTCGAAAGACAATTTTTTTTATGAAAGTGTAATTAAGGATGCGCTATACCTATTTTTATAATTTATATATTTACAATAAAAAAAATTATAGATTATTCGCATTATATAAAATCGCATTATATAAAATAATACGTAAGAATTTAGCAGCGGTTTCGAATCAAAAATATTTGAAAAAATAAATAAAAGTGTCAAAACTTTATATAAATAATCTTAAATACTTAAAAGTACTTATATAATATTAAAATATTGAGATTTTTGTCATTAATCTTTAACTACATTTCTATTAAAGCACATTTCTATTTTATATTAAAACAATTTTTGATCAAGATTCTAAACCACCGTAAAATTTTTTGTATTACTTTTAAATGTAATCTAGAATAATCTATAATTTTTTTCATTCCTTTATATTAATAGATGTAAATGTTTTTAATCATCTTCCTTGAATTGCGAAAGGCTCTTTCAAACATTAAGAAATACGATAACGTAAATCAAAGTTTTTGTGAATCAACTATTTTCTAGAAAAATATTCTGCTATTTAATAATTAAATTAAATTATAAATTTTTTGTCTCTTAAAAACATAAATCTGTAGATAGATGGATATAATTATGTAATTTCCGTAAAAATTATGCGATTTAAAAATGCCAGACCAATTCTGCAAAGTTCCACTCACGCATAATTCTTTAACGGAATTTATAAATATCTAAAAAACTCAGACATTTAAATTAACTAAATGGTTTTCGCGTAGAACAACACATGCATATGTTAAAGTTCACGTCTGCATCATTATAATAAAGTTTAACTCGAATCTCACTTTATGCATTTCTTGATTTCTTAAAATTCTCGATTAAAATAAAATAGAAAACCTCAGAATAAAATTACATAACTCTTAATTTTAATTTAAATTTATTAACTAAATTATTTTATTATATTTTTTATTACAACGCAGATTATTATTTTATAATCATTTGATTCTTCACGTCACTAATAAAACCCAATTTAAATAGTGATCGCCACGTTGCGTAAAATCTTGTTCATCTCTTCAATATTCTTTGACCTAATTTTCTGATCGAAGTTACAATTGCCTTAGCAACCTTTCACAACTCTCTCAGAATCTCCTTTGAAATATTTATTAATTACAATTTTTAAAAAACGCCTTTGATGTGTGTATATGTATATATGTGTATAGTACTGAAAAAATACCTCCTTTCTCAATTAACATTTGGTTTATTTTTATCGATCAAAGCCAACTAATTCTTTAATTAATTCTTTAACTAATTCTTTTATTAAAAATATTTTGCTTATTTCTCCAGTATTCTTTATAACTCAGTTTTAAATTAATTTTTATTTTCTGTAACACACAAGCATATACATTTTACATATAATAATAGAGACTTGAAAGAGAAAGAGAGAGAGAGAGAGAGAGAGAGGGAGAGAGAGAGAGAGAGTTTCTCCCACTTTTCACATCTTTATCTCCTGACCATCATGAATTTATTGCACGCTATTTCGGAGTTGTATTTCACAATACAACTTATAATATCAGTCTTCCCCATCAATTAATTTTCCATTATTGTCATTCCGGTTTCGTCAATAGATCGTCCTTTGAACGTGCCGTCGTCCGCGAGTCACGCGATCTCGTGGAGACGGTACGCGCGGGTACGGGCGCGGATGCTGCGGAGAATCCGTCGAAAGCGAGGAGCATCTCACTTTCACTCCCGCGTGCGCGATAGATATGCCAACGGCAGATGCCAACAGATAAAATCACGAAGTCGGCAAAAGCTAGCGGCGCACGATCGTCCTCTCCTCCTCCGCTGAATGAAGCTATTATGCAAGCCGCCTAAGAGATGTTACCTCAGCGCGCCGCCAGAAGCTGCCGACCCGCTGAGCGCGAAATCGCTAATAGAAGAGGATGAACGTTCAGAAATTAAATTTCACACCGCGTTACCGAAGGAAAAAAGCCACGAAACGTGCCCGCGCGAGAGAGCGGCCCGATATTTCGTGGATCTTATGAAAGTGAGATTTATTGTCCCGCTAAGCTCTTGTTAACCTGTGTCTGTGTGTACATCCTATCACATTCAAAGGTTCGTTAACTGTCGACGGCTGTCTGACTTCATTTGTAATAATCCTATAGTTGTATCTAGGCTAGATGTGTAATACAACAAATCGTAAAATTTGTGAAAAAACTTCGTTAAAAGACATTTTACTGAAAGAAAAGAACATTTTTGGTTTGCAACAATATTTATAAGAAACATAAAATAATAAAATAGTCAAATAAAGAAATAATAAAAAAATGATAAATAGATAATGAAATGTGAATAAAATTACATGTACTAAAACGTAAAATAATATAAAAATAACAATTTGTTCTGATCATCGAAGCACAAAAATCGCCCCAGGATATACCGAGATGCCGGGAGATTCTCGCAGAATCACTTTATCTCGCATGGATCTTTTCTTTACGTTCATTTTCAAGAAGAGATTTTTAGTAAATTTATAATTTTACATGACTTCTGAAGAAAGAATTTTGGCAATGAACGTTTTTTGCTTCTTTAAAATAATTTTTGAAGTTAGAACTCTCAATAATTAATGAGTTTCTATGAAATAATACACAATTCGACACACTGAAATAAAAAAAGTATTGTCTTTCGGAAAGTATATTACGTAAAGTATTTCACAATTAAATGTAAAATAAAAAAAAATACAAGTAGTAAGAAAAGATACGGAGATATAAATTTATGCGTGCACACGCGTGAAAAAAACAGCGTTTTATATATTTCCAAAAAAAAATTAATAGCCGTAAAAAAAAAAGCAGTTTCACAAATACATCGAGTGATTTATCGTCGAGGTAAACAACTTATTAATCAGTTTCCGGCTTTAAATGTCTTCATGGCGCCTTTATTTCAATTATGTTAAACGTTCCGTTCTACTATCGCAGCTCGATCGCTATGAGAAAATCTCCTCGACCTTCGGCAAGATTCCTACGAAAAAGGAAATAATTCGCGCAAGAAGAAATGCGACGACCACGTCTACGTGGCCGGTCCCTTATAAGGGGGATCCTGCAGAAGGACGATGGGTCTTGCTCAAAAAAGGAGAGAGGCCGTGGAGCCGAATATTAATCGCATCGGGACATACACACACACCTTTGGCACGTGGAACACGTAATACCGATCAGAATACCGCAATAATGCACCGTACGCAACGTTACCGTTATCCGACAAGGGTTCGCCTTTTTCGTCGTCTCGAAACATTTCCTTTCCGCCGACGTCAATCTTGACAAAAATGTGCCTCGCATTTTATTTCGAAACGCACACACCGCGCAACGTTTCTTCCACCTCGAGAAACTGTCGCACGCATCTTACATTCTTCATTTTGTTTCGAGAGAAAAAAATTAAATAAATTATAATTATTTTTATTTTTATTATTATATATACGGAATTGAAAAATTTAACGGGGGATAATAGTTAATCGATAAATATCTGGAATGAGATAATGTAAGCATCTACGCGGAGATGTTTGTTAATAATTTTCCATTGTTCTACGAATGCCATCGCGGAAGGTGCGGAGGAAGTTCGATTTGAACGTCGACATGAAAATATCTTCGGAGCTCAGGCGAGGCACAACTGGTGGTCGTTAACTCGGAATATAATACTACGATCCGTATAGGACGTGAAAGTTATCACCGGCGCTGCGAAAACTCGCTCGAACGGCTGGAAATCAAATCGCTTTTACCGGAAGTGCCGCGATGATAACGTGTGCGAGAAGTGTGCAGAATGCGCGCACGGTAAATGCGTCGCGCATTATCGGCGCTTTTAGTTAACTGGCTAACTAAATCAAATTTTTCAAATGGTAAGAGAGATAATAAGATCAAGAGAGATATTAAGCAAATGATAAATAATCCGACAATAAGCGAACTTTGCTGGTAAATTGAATTTTAGATAACACTTGCGCGTTGAATTATTTATACATTATGTCATTATTTAATACATCTGTTACGTTATATTGTCAGAAATTATATCTAATACTTTCTACAATATTCACGCTTATTGTTTTATTATTTTATTATTATTGTAGTAATAATTTGTTTTTAATTATCGCAATGTCACAGGCTAAATTATAGTTAGAATTCACTTTGACAAGTGAGACACGTAAAAGTGTATCGTCGTGTGTATAGAGTCCATTACTTAGATTCGATAGCCAAAAGCCATTTATTGTGCACACTTATAAATCTCGCGCACGCTCGTTACCTCACTCGGGCAAGTAGCGGCGATGCGATTTATTCGAGAAACTGGATTAAACGGAGCGAGAAAGTTCCGTTGTCGTCGTCATTGTCGTCGTCGAAAGCGTCCTGCATTAATATGCGGGTCTGCCTTGGATCGAAATCGTCTTTGGTCTCAAGAAGAAACACGGATCGATTCTTGTTGTTCCAGAGGAATCTCGAAGGAGTGTTCCTATCGACCATTAATTTACAATTTTGTAATATTTAATAAAATAACAAAAAATAAGGATCTAAATATTTAATAAAATAAAATAAATTCAGATAGAACAATTACTCTTGTATGTTAAACTTTTATTACATATCTTATGTTATTGTTATTTTTATATTATTTTACGTTTTAGTACATGTAATTTTATTCACATTTCATTACCTATTTATCATTTTTTTATTATTTCTTTATTTGACTATTTTATTATTTTATGTTTCTTATAAATATTGTTGCAAACAAAAAATGTTCTTTTCTTTCAGTAAAACGCCCTTTAATAAAGTTTTTACAAATTTTACGATCGTTGTATTACTTTTTATATTCCTACTTTTTTCTAATTCCTTCCTTCCGATTCTAAGACTTTCTTATATGACGAAATAACTTGTCCACTGTCGCGAGAAATGGCGAAATGCGTTGCAAAACCCGTGCAACTTTCTTACGTGACGAATCGTAATAGCCGTTGGAAATGTAAACGGATGGTATGAGCGAGTCGATACAGCGTGATCCGATTGATCGATACGACATATGCGACCTTTCGCAATATTGTAAAAACTAGTTCTCAAAGCATCTAAATTGAAAAAAGGCCGCAAAAGAGATACAATTTATATAAAAATCTTAACAACATATACCATAGCAAATACATTGTTCATATATATACAAACATTTAAAATTTTGATTATCAATTATATCTTATATCTTTAACAAGATCTTAACTATATAAATTATTTGTACTTATCGCTACTGAGCTCGTAATCAGTAAACATAGTGAACATAATCAATCCTATTAGTTTCTAAATGATGTAAGAACATTTTTACGCCATTCAGGAAGTACGAACTTTAAAGGTGAGTTTACTGAAAATTTCTAGCATTTAAAAAACAAGATGTCTAGAAATATAAATCTTATAAAAAGTTTAATAATCACGAAAAATGTTATAAGATAACAGATTATAAAATAAATAAAATATTATAATTTTATAATTAAATATTAAAATTTTATAATTAAATTAAAACATATTTATATAATCAACAACGTGTTATACATAAGTAAAGAATATAGAATCAAACATAGAAACAAAAGAAAATAGTAAACTAGTAAACTAGTAAAATTTGTGCCACTTGGATTCTAAGATGGATCTCAATTAACTATTTTATTGCGATCATTTTAAGATCATTAAAACGATTTCTATACCGTAAGAACATAATAAATCAATTTCACCAACAAAGAAACAACAAAACGAATAAAAACACGAGTCGAAGTTAAAATTCTATTTAACTGTTTTCGTGATATTTTTGCATGCTTGTAAACAATTTAATATTTTGTAAGCAATTTAATATTTTTATTCGAAAATTTTACAGCTCGTAAATTAAATGTATATAAAGGGTCATAAATTAAGTTTGCACTCTCTTCTTTTTACAAAATATATAAATGGTTTTCACATAAAACATGATTCGTTTTTGCATTTAAGTTTTCGACTTTTAAAATTAATATTCAGTTTTTTTTTTACTTCCCTGAAAAGACAACCCTACGTTCATTAATACCCAAAAATGGAAACACGTGACATCTCGTCAGTTTTTAGAAAAAAAAAAACATCAATATATCTGTGTTACAAGATATACAAGATGTCTGAATCTTAATGCAAAATTAGAATTATTGAGTTAAAAGAATATTATAAAGATAATTAAAAGAGACAAAAGGAGTTCAGGAAGATTAACGTTTATTAGAAAAGAAAACATTTCTTTTCTAAATAAATAGATTTAAGCAAAAACGTGGAATCAGGTAAAAAGGAGAGTTGAATCTAGGTAAATTTCTACTTTGCATGTAAATTTCTACGTGCATGCGATGTTAATGTAAATTCCGAACTTTTACTCCTGTCTTGGCGAGAATGATTATATACCAATTGTGATGAAAACACCCAAATATATATACCTTACTTTCGATCGAATAGACATACATTTTCGTATATAATAAAATATAATAAATTATTATAATTTATAATTTATAATTTATAATTATTATTACAATTTATAATTAATGATACATATTAATGATTGATATATTAATTCATCTATGTTAACACATTATCTAATAATTAATTATAATTAACAGAATCAATATCTTTCAACAAGTATTAAATTTAAATAAAAAAAATTTTTTAAATGTAAAAGAATTAAATAATGTCCTCCTTTAAATCTTCCAAAATATCGAAAATCAGCATATATTTAAAAATATTCTCATAAAAAAAAATCTTATTTATAAAAAGAATACCTTGATGTGAATGTATATCAAGAGTGTCCAGAATTAAAAGAGCATAATCAAAACGATTGCCACGTGCCCGTTCTTATAACGGATGGCCTCGCACAAGATTCTCGAAGAGGGTGTTGTCTCGGAGAGATGACTCACGCGACTAGGCGCGACCTTCGGTCCCTACCCCGTTATTTTATCGCACCGCAGACTGCCGTGACCTTACGATTATCATTGTAACCACGTATCACAGCCGCGTATGTATAATTATTATTATAGCCACGAGTCGACCGGTATTTTGCAAATCGCGCGACCATGGTCGGCCGGCACACGCTGGCTGCGTACGAAAGCAGTTCGACGAATTTATCAATATGCAAACGCATCTCTCGCCGTCCTCTTGGGTAAAATAATTAATAATTAACATTACTCATAGAAAAAAAAAATCTTCCATTTTATTTTTGCAAACAACGACGAAGACTTTAAAATAATCTGATAATAAGTTTCTCAAAGATTTCCTGAAACGTTAATATAAAAGCACAGGTATATTTCAAAAATAAATCCTGAATTTTTTTTTTTTCAAGAAATAAAAATTTGGACTAAGATGATATTTTGTGAGCATTTTCGGCGAAATGAATTAAATATATTTATCGGCTTCACCTTCCTTTCGCTTGTATATCAAAGAACGACTGTGCCCACATGAGCTTTCTTTCTCTCGCTTTCGACGTGGAATTTCGTGAGTCTGAGGACGAACAAGGCATGCCAAAGATCACGAAGCGTTAATCTTCACCAAATTCTGTGCGAAAACCAGCTGGTTCCAAAACTGGTCGCGCGATTCGCAGTAGATAACGCGGATATGAAAAAAGGAAATAAACCTAAAGGTATTAAGAATTGAAAGTTATTTTAGTGATTTGAGAATTCGCCAACGAAAGGATAGGGAAGATATCGTGAGAGTTCGAACGATATTTCCAGGAGAAAGAAAAGATTTTCAACAAAATTGATATTGCAACTTAGACAAAATAAAAAAAATTCTAAATCTCTTAAACTTTGTTTTAAAATTTAAAATAAAACAACGATAAATTATTAGACTTACAATGACACTATATTAAACTAACATACCAACTTTTGAAGCAAGATTTAAATAATAAATGAGATTTGTAAGTTTATTTATAATAATAAACTTGTTAAACATAGAATATATCTTTAAATCTTAAAAGAAATTGTAGAAAATAAAATTTATAAAGTAAATCTATTAAATCACCTTAAAGGCAAAAAAAAGAATAAAAGTCTGATTGCATTCTTTTTCCATTTATTTTCTTTTTCCACCTTGTTATTTCATCTTCATTTTTATGTAACTATTATTTAGCTTCAAATTGTTATTTTATATACACACACACACACACACACACACACACACACACACACACACACACACACACACACACACACATATATATATATATATATATATATATACATTTGTGTTTTATATTTTTTCAATTTGCTTATTTGTCTCGAATTCTTAAGAATTTATTCCCTGGGAATACTTATTATTTTTTTTTCATATGATTCCTTCATTCAAGAAACAGACGGCTGAGACAAGAATGGAAATATATCCAATGGGAATATTCAATGTGGCATTTTGTTTCACAAATCTGTCTTGTAATAGAAAGAGAGAAAAAGAGAGTGAGAAACGAAAGAAAAGAAAGGGATAGCATTACGAAGAGAAGGAAGACGGAAAGTCTCAAAGTGAGAGACGGGAGAGAGAGAGAGAGAGAGAGAGAGAGAGAGAGAGAGAGAGAGAGAGAGGAGAGAGAGAGAGGAGACAGAGAAATACAAGAAAAGTAGAGAGGTGCACCTCTTCTCGAAGTGTCCGAAGAAGGAGGTGGCAGTTATAGAAAGGGGGGAGAGGGACCTATGACACGTGACCAATGACTTATATAAAGGTGGCGAACGACAGGGCCCAAACACAGAGTTCTGTCTCTCAACGCAGCGGAGGCGGTGTCCTTAAAAGTGCCTGTAGAATTTTTTTTCGTTAATTCTCCGTTCATCCCCGCGTCACATAGTCGACTTTTTCGTTGAACCATGAGGACGTACTACGTGATAGCCGCCATACTGATCGCCGGTACGTAAATAGAGACCAGCCACCATCGGGCAGGGTATAAGGGTGGTGAAGTTAAAAATGGGCCGCGGAAGATCGCGAGTGAGACGCGATACTCGGCGTTAAGAAAGTGGAGATTTCATCGTCAGTGTGTGAAATATACGCGTGTGGTAGAGTAGAGCAGTGCGCCCTACGTGCCCTGCATCGAGGGCAGGATATAATGAGGAATCCTGCGCCAGAATCTCGCCGCATCAAAGGAACTTGATAATTCCTTGGAAACTCTTTTAAAATCGCGATCGCTTGATTCATGTTCGCGCAGTATCATGTGCAAGTTACAGATAACATTTCATCTCTCTCTCTCTCCTTCTTCCTCTCTTTCTTATATTCTTTCTATTGTAATCTTAAATTAAATCATTATTTATTAATTATTTTTATTTTATTTTCAAATATAATATTTAAATTGATAATGCTATCAAATATACTCATTTAGGAAAACAAAGTTTATATATATCTTACAAATTTTATATATATCTTTAAAAATGTTTAAAGTTAAAAAATTATATTTAAATGTAATCTTTCAAATTAAAATAATATATTTTTTATTTAAAATTAAAACTTTTACATAATATTTTTTATTTACATATATAATTATACAATACATTGCATAGTTAATATGTTTCTTTTTTTACTTAAATGTTAAATGTTGTGTTTCTTAAATATGCAAGAAAAAGTCAATCAAGAAATAAAATACAAATATCATTTAATAAAATATTATCATTTAATAATTATTTCCAATAACAAAATAATTACATTAAATTGCAATCACCATTGTACATAATGTTTACTCGTTCCTTTCTTTGTAAAATCAAATTAAAAAATATTTCTTAGAATAATATATATTACATCAATGTTTCTTAATATATTTTTATAAAATTACTTAAAATTTTTTCTTTATACATTAAAAAAATGTAATGTTTAGTATAAAAAAAGTCAATTAGTACTTGGTGAAATCGCACATTTTAATTGCTTTTAAGAACGATTAACTTCTTGGCATTATTAACCTTGCAACTATGTTAATTAAATGCCGTGGTAATTAAAAATTGCCAATGGCCTAAAAAATTTTCCACGCTTTCTTTCCACTGTGACATAACCTTGGCCCAGATCTTGACCCTCTTTTTTGTTCCTTCCTTGCCAAAGAGAGATTCAAGAATACGATTAATCGCAATAGAAATTATATTAAAATTTTCTGTAAATTAATATCAAATTCTCCATTTAACTTAATATATCAAGAATTTAAAAAGAGAAAAAAATTTTAATAAAAAAATATCATATAACATTGGTATATATAAAATTGAAAAAAATTAACAAAAAATACTCAAAGAAATTTATAATTTTAATATTTGACTTAATTATAAAATTATTAACATAAAATATCACAGATTTACAATATAAAAAATTAAGAATAGAATTTCTATATACAAGTTAATTAAATCAGATCATTACTAAGAAGAAACATATGCGCAATCTTTTAGTAAAAACAGGATATTTTAAAACAAAATTTTATCAAAATTTCATATATTAGAAATTTTCTTTTGTTGCACTTTGTATCAACGTATATCATAAAGTATTTAATAACTAAATTGATTATTTCATATTATATATTAAGCTTCCATAATTTTTATAATGAAATTTTCATATCGTCGATATCGTGAAAAAAAGAAGAGAAAGAAAATAGAGAAAAAACATATAATAAAAAAATTATTATTAAGATATAAGGAAAGTAAAATGACTTATGAAAATTTTTTGTTCAGACTTTTTTAAAACATATATTTCAAGCATCTTTAAATTTTTATCTTTGATTATTTTCTTGTTCAATATATTAAAGATCGAATAATTCTCAGTCAATTCTCGATCAATTCTCGGTTTAATCGCAATTTTATTATATGCAAAAATTAATATATAATATATAATATATGCAAAAATATATTAATATGTAAATTGGTACTTTACATAACTATTGCATACTTTAAACAAGTAATTATATAACGACCTAATACCGCATATTTTACAAAACAAGTCAAACTGGGACGGGGTAAAGGGGGACCTTGTCTGCGGTCTCCTGACCGATGAATATTTCGAAGTCGCTTTCGGTGGCGGGACCGGTCCCGTGGAAAACGAAAGTGAATACTACTCCACGTAGACACATTCATATACAGACTCGTACTGAGACTTGCGACGCGAACCGGGTGAACGGGATGCTGAGAAGGCCCAGTCACGAGCGGCTATGGCCGAGGCCTGGCCGCGGGCCCAAAGTGAAAGCGCCCGGCGAAAGTTACCATCCCGCACAGCCCCTTACATAAGATATTTTAACTTATTCAGGCGTCATATGCTGCGTACGCGCGCGCGCCAAAGAAAGAAAGAGATATAATTAAATTAACACAGATTGGTATGTACGGCGAAAAAGCAACTCTGGAAGGGGTGGGGGTCTTATCTATCCCCGATTTTATATTCTCCCATATCGTTACGGTTCTCGGCTGTGTACCAGCCATTTTTTCGCGATTGTTGCTGTTAAAAAGGGGAATGGAAAGAGAAAATCGGAATGAAAGCTCTCTTTCGAGAGCTGCGATCGGCAGTTAGCCATTTTAGCTTGCGATTTCCTACCAAGAACGGTATGGTATCGAACTAAAGGCGGGATCGTTTCTAATCGCGATTCGAAAAACTTGACTTGACTTGACGATCCGCGAATATGCAAGTAAAAGTAATACTCTTTTTGATTTCTTGATGAAAATAAAAGAACACGAAATAAATTATTTTGTTGAAAACATGACGGACATGTTTCAATCGGAATCATAAACGTTGTTTCAAGAAAGAATCTTTTTTCTTTTTGAGATTTTTGATGAAAAGTATACTTATGATACAAACTACGATTTCTTTTTATTAAAATATTGATTGATTTAATATATCACAGAAGATCTCAAGGTTCCCATCAATTTACAATCTTTGCTTGATCATTTCAGGAACAAGCGGCCAGGAATCCTTCAAATGCCCAGACGATTTCGGGTTCTACCCCCATCACATATCGTGCGATAAATATTGGAAATGCGACAACAACGTGGCGGAATTGAAGACGTGCGGCAACGGTCTGGCATTCGATGCCACTGATAACAAGTTCCTCACCGAGAACTGCGACTACCTGCACAACGTGAATTGCGGCGAACGCACGCAGCTCGAACCACCCATCAGCACGCCGCACTGCGCCCGCCTTTACGGTATCTTTCCCGACGAGAAGAAATGCGACGTCTTCTGGAATTGTTGGAACGGCGAGGCGTCCCGCTACCAGTGCAGCCCCGGATTGGCCTACGACCGTGAGGCCAGGGTGTGCATGTGGGCCGATCAGGTACCCGAGTGCAGAAATGAAGGTATGATCACAAGTCCATCGCATGCAAATTGCATAATCGATTTCTTCCGGACCAAGAACGTCAGAACAGTTCAGATAAGAAAAGAATTCGAGCTAGAATAATATTTAAATGTACACCATTTATCAAAAATCTGAACATCTATCTCTTTCATTCTTTAAATTAAAAGTGACGAAATAAATAAGAAAAATTTCAGAAATATTTTATTGATATAATACAAAAGAAATATAAATTGTATAAGCTTATTTGTTTTGTTGCTTTTAATTTAACCCGAAGAAATAGTGTGTGCTCAGACTTTTACAGACAGGTAGTGTATTATTCGCTAAAAGATATATATAATTATTATTTATTTTATACGTATATAAAAAAATTCTATCGTTATATAATAATTATGTTATCTAAAAATTCCCCCTAGAATTTCATAATCTAAAGTTTCCTTGATTATAGAAGAACTAATCGAAATTGATAGTTGCGACTTCTCTTTTTAATGTAACCGATTATAACGATTATAACGTAGACTCATGATTTCTGATCCAATCATCCAGGAACTCGTCACGGGCGATTTGACGCGGATAATAGGATATACATAGAATGTACAGTCACAATCTCGCCTCTCTATTCTGAGACATACAACTGTCACAAATCCTTCTATTTCCTTTCCACTCACTTCCTTTCTACGTTACACACCACAATAAATTGCGATTTTATATTCCTAATACATCCCACTGCCACTGCTAATCCCACCAAGATTTTCTTAATTTTTTTCTCAAATCTAACTTCGTTTTTTTTACCGTTTTTTAAGTAACTATTACGTTAAAAATCTCAAACATATCTCTTTATCTCATATATACAATTTTACATTCTCATATCTCGTATTTCTCATTCGCCAACTCAAGACCGATTAATATCGCAATTATGAAGAAACACGATGCCTTTCTCTATCTCTTTATCACTTTACGTTATATATCTGTTTATTGCGTTACGCAGAGGTCGCCGGAGGTTTTACGTGTCCGGCTGCAGGCGAAGTGAGCGGCGCATCCGGCAGCTTCAGCAGACACGCCCATCCGGAGGACTGCAGAAAGTACTACATATGCCTTGAGGGCATCGCCAGGGAATACGGCTGCCCGATCGGCACTGTTTTCAAAATCGGTGACGCCGACGGAAGCGGCGCTTGCGAGGACCCGGAGGATGTTCCTGGATGGTGAGCATCGTCTTTAATACATCTTTAATACACGAAATCTTCAATACACGATCGTTCAGAGTTGCTATATCTTCACTTATGCAGGAAAGAATAAATTGCACAATTAATTAATAATTGCATAATTAAATTATTAAACTTTTAAAACAATAGAAAAAGAAGGCAATTGCAATAAAAATCTTGGGATTTTAAGAAAATGTGCAATAAGAATTTTTATATTTTCTTGATTTTCTTGATTTTAAAAATCAAATTTTTCTCTTCAAAACCGAAAAGAAGTTAATGTTTTACTATGCAAAATTAATTAATTTTTCAATTAATCAATTCTGTGTGTTATTAAATCGTTTCCTGAAAAATTTTCTATATTATATTATTTCTTTATATTAAAATTTTTTTTTTAATATTGTTTATTATTTTAAATTAACGGAATAACATATTATTAAAGAAATACGTGTTATGAGATATCAACGAAAGTGCAAAAGCAATAATAACACTGACGATGCATTAGATAACAAATAATTGTAGGCTCATTATAAAAATCTGAATTCGATTATCTTGATAATTACAGCTGAAACTTCCTTAAATAAAGTTGTGTTTAAGAACTTTCGGGAAGAGATTGTATTTGTGGACGATCTATAATTAAGATATTCGCGTTACAGCATTCTTACGCGATAGTTAATGACATTTTGCGTAACTGCCGTAAAAAATAATATAAATGAGAATTTGATGCAATTCAAATCGTGTACTTTTAAAGATTGAAGAATCGCATTGTAAATTCACGTTCAATTGTAAAAACGAATTTTTTTCTCGAATATCAAACATTATTCTGACTTAACAAATATTTATATCTGTTACTTAGTATCATTATTATTAATAATTATATTTCTTAATGATCTTCTAACATACTAGTGCTAATGTATATGTTAACTGTCTCATCGTTCTAATATCTTGTTATAATATTAGCCGTTCCCATTCGTAGATTGCCCAGAAAAGCATAATTTAGAATTATTCCTTGTTACATAAATTTAAAGAATACATATTAAATCAAAATTAAACTCTAATTGCTTGGCAATCTACGTGGCGAATTGTAGAAATGCTGCATACTTAATCGTGAAAATTTGCACACACGTACATCTAAAAAAAAAAAAAAGCAAAAAAAATCTTTCCCCCTCAATGCCTTAGAAGAAACTTTGCGATACTTTGTGATCGCAATCTGCAAATTTTTCTGACTAAATGCAAATACAGCCCCTCTATGTGTATGCATGTGCATTTCGCCCGCAAGCATAACGCAAGAGCACGCCGCAGCACACAGTAGCGCGCACCAAGCATGTCCTGACCTTCGGGTTTTTCTCGGTTTCTGTTCCGCAGTGAGGATTACTACGGTGACCTGGACCTGAAGAGCATCCGGAAGAGTGAGCTGCTCGCCGGTATTCAGAACGAACCCAGAAAGCCGAACCAGGCAGCCCTCAAACCTAGGCCCTCAACAATTGGTGGGCCCACGAGGCCTTCACCCCTCCAGGAATAAATCCTGAATTATCTCATCCTTTATCTCACTCTTCCTCTTCTCGCCCTTTCACATTCACTCCTCCTTTCTATCTCTTTATCTCTCTTTAGTCTTTCTACTTCTCTCTATACTCTTTCTCTTTATGTCTTTCTCTCTTTTTTGTTCTCGCCATTTAATTTTATCAAATTCTATCGCAAATTATTGATGCGAAGTCTAGATTATTAAATTATTAAAATGTCGCATTTCTTTTTATAAAATAAAATAATTTTTTATTACAATATAATTTTTCAATAATGAGATCATGCTGGATCATGATGTTATCGTATTCAAACATTTAATAAATAAATTATTATCTCAAATATGTTATCATTTAACATAAAAATTATTTTTTTTAATTTGATAATTCTAGTTTAATTCTATAATAAAAATATTTACAAACTTCCTTGTATTTTCTATATTTTTTAGCACTGTCCCTTTAATTTATTTTAAAATGTTTAAATTTATATCGATTTTACGCCAGTAAAGTGTATCAAAGTATATTTTTGGTTTTTTCCCTTTTCTTTCTTGTTCTTTCTTCTCTTTTAACTTTTTTCCCATTTTCTCGTCTCCTATTCTTTTGTATGTTTCATTTCTCTTTCTTTTTCTTTTTCTATTTTTTTCTATCAGACATTACATACATACATACATATATACATACATACATACATACATACACTCGCATACACATACATAATTGAAGGAAAATACAATCTTGATTACATAAAGAGGATTTCTCCGAAAGGGAAGTAATTAGCGACCCACAAGGATCGATCTCGAAGCGAAATCTCGAAACAAAATCTATGAGATTCTTAGAGGATGAAGAATATGCAATCGAACTACTATAAATTTCGTGCCCTAATATATTCTCGTGAGATTCCCTCTCGTCGTCCTAATCGCACGTCTTTTTGCAATCTGTATACACAGAACATATGTTATTTTTATAATTATAATAGAATAAAAGAAAGGGGAACAGAGACATGTATACGCACGACCGATTAGTGCGACGAGTAATCACGAATTTCAAGAAATCACGTAAAAAGTATTCTTTGTGCTTGTATATATTACATTTTGCAATATATACAAGCAGTAATATATATTGCTATTAAAAAATTTAATATTATTTTTAGTTGTCAAAACAAAATTTGGAAAAATTGGCAGAACTTTTGCCAAAATTATATTTTTATAATTTTTCAATGTATGTCATGTAAAATTATTAATCATAATTTATAATTAGAAATCCTTAGATTAAACAGAATTAAAATCTTGTCAAAATTGCTATCTTTTTTTATACAATTAATGCCTAATTGATAATAACTATCAGTTATGATATAGCATACAATTTTCTGACAAATGCTCAAACGACTGATATTTTATAAAAATTAATTGTGACGCCTCATTGGCGATTGCTTTTTATTAATAAGGCGTTTGGCAATTTCTTTTAATTAATAAAAAACTCATCCTCTCTTTAGATGTTATTTTATATATATATATATATATATATATATATATATATATATATATATATACACTTATAAACTATATTTAATCTATTTTTTTCCTTTTTCCTTTTCCCTTTTTTCTTTATCATAAAAGTGGAAGAGACCTATAATTTCGTAATAACGAGAACATAAGAGAGCATTGAGAATTGTTTTTGCAATCAAACTTGCACATTTTTTAAAAATATATACATTCCATTAATTATTTCATTTGTAGTCATCTTATTATTCTATTAATGCAAATTCTGATTTATTTTAATAATATATTAGTTTTTCTAAATAATATATTTTCAGAAACGTTTTATTTTAAATGCCTTTCCTGAGAATTTCTATTGTAAAGTATTGTAAAATAATAAAATATTTTTTATTGTAAAATATAATTAAATTTTGCAAAAACCATTCTCGATAGAAATATTCCAACTAAAGAATTAAATCTAATGAAATTATATTGATTTTAATTCTTCAATGAAACACACAATAAGAAAAGTAAAAGATATCGATTTCATATCGCGTATGAGATCAAGATCCGTTGGATTCACGTTATTAACGATCCAATCTATAACTCGGAAATCTTTCCGATATTTGACGTCATTATTATGTAAGCAAGATCGGCCGGTTTTTCGTGTTCTTTAAATAAAGCGAAAAGTCCATACAATAAAAAAATAAAATTCTTCGAAGATTTCAATATATCATATTTTCACCGCATATTTAATGTTGGCATTAAAATTTTATTTAATTAATAATAATTAATTAATAATTTAATAATTCGCTGCTCTATTTAATTAATATTAACATCGTATTTATTTTTAACATGTATCCATTTAATTAAAATTATGTATAATTATAAAATTTATTTAAGATTGCAATAGTATTTATATGTACATTCGAAAAGAAAATTAGATAATCATTATAATTAATTTAATATTAAATATGTGGTGAGAATATAGATAATTTCTCTATCTATTTGTTCTGTTAATCCTGTTCCTTAAACCATTTGAATCGATCGCTAATTATTGATATTGACAGATTTCTTCATTTTTAATTTTTACTGTATTTAATATTGTATTCAATAATTTCTTAACACCTTTTGTGTAGCTACTCGTTGCATGTTAAACTATTGCCTAATGATGTTACATATGTATACAACTTAACCGTAACGTATGCAATGTATTGATCAAATCCTAAACGTTTTAATTTGAAACCTAGTAGAAGCTTGAAAACTCGTATCTTAACATGTACGTCGACTCTCTACATATCCAATTAACTTTATTAATTAAAATAATAATGAAAAGAATGTACATTATACTTCAACAGAGTACATAATATTCTATTACAACTTTGTCAAATTTTCTTACCTCTAAGTCGAGAGATAAAAAATCAATCACAAATTACACATTTTATTCATAAAATTATTTACAAGATATTGTCTGGTATACACAAAGTGATTGTTATTCTTTGTTCTTTCTTCTGCGATCTAAGTTTTTTTTCTCCTGAAACTACAATCTTCGATCGAACTTCCTGATTTTCGAAGTCAGTCAGATTATAAATTATAAAAAAAAAAAACGACACGTCTCATACAAAAATTATGAATGATATAAATCATATTTCAAAGACCAATGATAATTACATGTTATGATCAAATCACATGCAATATTTTCCCAGCCA
This sequence comes from Pogonomyrmex barbatus, assembly GCF_055798465.1. Classification (NCBI taxonomy): domain Eukaryota; kingdom Metazoa; phylum Arthropoda; class Insecta; order Hymenoptera; family Formicidae; genus Pogonomyrmex; species Pogonomyrmex barbatus. The sequence continues at coordinate 8,029,952 of NW_028297171.1, read as the reverse complement.
AGACTATTACGGTGACGTGGACCTAAAGGCCCTTCGTAAACTGGGCTACAGAAAATAGAAGCGTTTGTAGGCAAGCATTCATCGGCGATGAAAATACATCTCGCTGTAGGAAGTCGACCCAAGACGACGATCGTCAGCAGCTGTTGATCACGCTGAGGACGAAAGGGATAAACGCCACAATCAATCTTTTTACAAATCATGACATTTACAAAATTAAATTGTCATCATTCGCATCGTCATGTAAATAAGAAATCGAACCATTCGCGAGAAGATCCATCATAAATACATGTCAAAAAAGCTCTATCTACAAATTTTTTTCCCGTTTTTCTCGAATTGAAAATTTTCCCTGGTAATTTAGAAAGAATGTAGTTAAGTAATATAATAATAAATTTTGAATATACTTTATTTAATAAATATAATAAACAAACAAAAAAATAATTTAAAGTAATAGCGTAACATAAGTGAAAGTATATGTAAGTATATATTTGATACATATGAAATATTAATATTTTTAATCAAATAATTAAAGAATTATAAAAATTATAAGAATCAAATAACATAAAATATATTATTTGATAGACATGTCAAATGTTTTCATTATAATAATTATAAATCGGCGAAACATATATATGTATATATATCATTTCAAATTTAAAACGTTATTTAATAAAATGCAACGACATAAAACTCAATAAAATTCAAAAAATATACAAATAAATTTAATAAAAATTACAACGCGCTTATATATTAGTAGAGTATTTTTTCGCGTGACATATGTTTTTGTAATGCACTTGGCGTCTATCCTGTTTTTTAAAAGATAATTTCGTGTCATATATATTCATTATATCATTTAGATTATTTAATAATTTAAAAAGTAAAAAAATAAATAATAGCAGATTTTAATAAGTATTCGAATAACTTTCTTCAAAATTCTTATCTATGTATCATTGTGTTTATATCATACGAAAACACAAATATAGATTGGCATGTATATAACTCTTGTTAATAATAAATACAAACAGAGACAATATCTACCTTGTTTCCCACTTTTTCCTTCTTAGATATTTGATATAAAACTGCTCGCAATTAGAAAAATTCCACGAAATCAAGTAGCTTGCAACAATATATTCGCAAAAAATTAACCTCCGTGCAGGTATGTATAATACAACAATAAACTTAATTATTATAAATTATAAATTATAAATAAATAACTTAATCTTTTAAAACATATTTGTATTTTACGTAAGTTTTTTCGAGACATAAAAAAATCTGTTCAAGCAAATCTCATTTTCATTTGTGTTTTACTTCGTTTTTTACAATTACGACTAAAAGCATTATTTTGCATGTAATGTCGCTATGCAGCAAATCGCACTAAATCGATAGTTTTGCAACTTATTTTATTTTATTTTAAATATTTCGTAGCGCAAAAACGGAAATCGTGCACACGTTGGCATTGACATAACATCAAAAAAGCAAAGTTTAATCAATCAGTTCACATGGAGGCTCGTTCTTTTAACGAAATACCAAAGATTCTTACAGTTCAAGATGTAACTGGAAAACTGCAAGATATTTTGATATTGCATCATATAAGGCATTTATTAGAAACAAAAGCAGAGATCCTTGAGAAAGATTTCCTTGACGAGTTCGCAGCATTTAAAACAGTTCACGCCGTATACAATCCAAAAGATGTTATTCAGCATATAATGCAAACAAATGCTAAAAAACCTGACATTATTCAAGAGATAATTTTCGATTTTCTCTCAGGTAATATACGACAATCAGTTACTTTTTCTAACATTATGACATTTGAAGAAGACATCCACATTATATGCTTCTTATATAATTTGAAAGTTAAACACGATAAAATGTTTACAACATGCGAAACAGCTATATTATTGAAGAAAATAATGACAGATAAATACAAAATAGATTTTGAGTCATCTTTTACTTTTGAAAAATTAACAGTATTCCATGTAGCATATTCTTTTCCAAGTGTAGCATGGTTCTGCGATTATGACAATTGCTATGAGACTGCATACTTCTTTCCTTGCAATCTCCCTCCAAAAATATATTCAGGCCTGATGCCCTTTGTACTACCTCAGTTAGAAAATCCACCTATTGCAATAATTCTTGCCATAGCTCTTGCATCAAATTCTAAAAAAGTGATTCCCAATTCATTACTATATTTATATACTCGTATTATTAAAATAAGAGAAATAATATTAATTCCCGAACGTTTAAAATTACAACTATGCATACAGTGGGGCATTGTGATAATGGAAGACAAGATATGTAAATTTGCTCCCTGTCTTGAAACAAACCGTCAAAATGCTAAAGACATTATAGCAGCATTATCACGACACGATGAAAAATTACATCATGTCCTACATAAAATTTAACGAAATACATCTACATGAATGTATGTGGCTACATATATTCAATTTTACTTGCAGAAATTACAAGAAGCAATCGAATATTATGACATCCGTCAAATATTCCCGTTAGTTTTAGGCTAATTCAATAATTATATCAGCACTTAAAAATTCCAATAATTAACAATTTTAAAAATTCCAATAATTAACAATTTTGTACCAAATGTGAATATTCGTAGCAATACAATAGTTGGCGGAAATATATTTTATTGATTATTTACTATAATTTTAATGACATTAAGTTAATAAACTTCTATCTCATAATTTCTATTATATTTTTAGAAATTAATTAATTTGTAGAGATTTCAATCGGTCTTTTTTTTTTACGTACGTTTTATATTCTTTTACATTTATTATTTTTTATACCATATAATTTAATAAAAAATAACTGAATAAATATGAAAATACATAATCAACAACAAATAAACAACAAATAAAATATATTTTATGTAAATTTTATATTACAACAAAATAAAATTCAAAAAAATAATAACAAAGATAATAACAAAGAAAAAAACATTATAATACATAATATAATGCAACAATAAAATTTGTATAATATAGTAATATTGTTTAGTACAAGTAATAAAAATTATTATCGTTTGATCGGAATATCTAGTTGATAAAATCTGAATTTGTGAAGACTCTCCATTATTCCTGTCAATTTCAATCGACGGCCTTCTTTTTTTAGCAAACATTTTAAATTGTTTAATTTTTATTACTTGTATACAATTAAATTTTAGATACCAAATCATACATAATAAATTAAATATAAGTACATAATTATGTAAAATATAATAATATGATAAAAATACAATACTTTTTGCAAGTTACAATAGAATTATTTTTATTTAGAATTATTTTAGAATTATTTTTTATTTTTATGTAATTATGAAATACAATGAAAATTAAAAATATATAATTAATAATGTATTAATTATATATTTTATGTATTAATTAATAAAATGTATAAAAATGTATAAAAAAGGGCTTCAGGGCTTTTATATTTTATATTTTTATATTTTAGTTACAACATATTTTAATGCAGAATTACATAAAATATATTAAAATATATTAAAATATATTAAATTTTAATAATAAATAATAACACAAAAGTAATTTTTCTACGAGGCATTAATAAATGGTAGTTATGTGATTTATCATTATTAATTATTATGCGATTTATCATTATAATTATGAAATTGTAACTATAGAGCGTATTGTAACTATAGATTATATATATCGTATTATAAACTTTAAGTAAATTGTAATCAAAAGAATCGTTAATAAATGTAATAATTACTTTATTTCTCAATCTTCAGAAAATGTAAAAATGTATAAAAAGATATGTGATAAGATTTGATGTAAGACAAAAATCAAATAAAAAGCAAAATCACGATCTAATATTTATAGTAAACGACGAACAGAAAGATTATTTTCGCGATATCTGATTATATCATGTAATTTGTCTGATGCGTATAATTATTCGTTTGCTTGATAATTAATACCTATTCTATTATCAAAGATAGAATGCACTTATAGAATGCACTTGACGAGTGTTTTAAAATGACCGTGTTATTGCCACGTTTTATGATAACTAATGATAACTAATTCAATCTAAACAAATCAAAATCTCTTTGCCGAATATATATTGGTTAGTCGTCAACACAAAAAAGACTAATCTTTTAGATGAAGGACGATCTTAGCAGCCTAGCTTTTTCATCGGATTTTGTAGAATTAATCTGCAAAGAAAAATTAAATTATTTGCCGAATATCAGAAAATCCTCTTCAGGGAGAAACAAACAAATGCTGATTCTTCCAGACTGTTGACAATAGCAGTGATTTCGGCGAATTAATGACAGTCAATATTTTTTAAATCTTTGCATAATGCAAATATCATGTAACTCCTAAATATTTTCGCGATGATTTAATTGATCTTAACAAATGTTTCAGTACTTTGTCTCATCATCTTTAAATACAAATTAACACGAAAAAAATGTTCTTCCATGTTTCTTATTAAAAATATTTTCTCTTACCACAAAGTATATGAATAAAACAATTTTTAAGAAAAAATGATTACAAAAAAATATATTTAAATACTAAAATACATGCGTCTTTGTTATATATGCAAGTACAAAAAAGTCTTGGGTATCAACTATTCGAAGTAAGTCGACACTGATAATAATGAGACTTGAAAAATTTCATATCTAAATTGATAATATTTCTCGCTTTATTATATTTTTTTCATAATTTTTATGTAATATTTAGACTAATGTTTAAATAAAATTATATAAAAGTTAAATATAATATTTAAATATTTTAAATTATTAATATCTCATTATCGAGGTATCCAAATCGACTTATTTCGAATGTTTCATGTATTTATATATATTTAATAATATTCAAGCAAGCATTTCAAAGCATTTAAAAAAAGAATATTGATTTATTTTATAAAGAGGATATTGTTTGCACATGTATTTTACATGTCAAAGTATTACTTTGAAATAAGTTATTATAACTTACTTCAGAATTACATATACTATTCTGGTATAGCAGGATTCCCTGGAAATGAAGCCTGAAAATAGCTTCTAAAAAGAAACCAAAAGTTAAAAAATAAGATATATTCTTTTGTAACCATATATTAAGAGAAAAATCTTTCTAAAAATCTTTTCTAAAAATGAATTATGATTAATTATGATTTTCTTTATACATATATAAATAATAGCAATAATTCAAATCTTTGTAAAGAGATCGCCATCCACTTTCATTCTAGTATCAAGTCGTAAAGACACCACAAATTAAAATATTAATAATAACAGAAAAACACTTAGAAATAAGAAAATCTTTTCTCTGAATATTTAACTAATTCTGCATTTCAACCTTAAAAAATATTAGTAGTTATTGTTAATTATTGAAATCACTGCTTCCGAGAATTGTCAAGAAAATTCGAAATTAATTCTGCTCCTGTATAGAAAATTCCCAATAGATTGCCGAACTAAGCGTCGCGGATTGATCCTATGAAAACCCTTAAGAAAAAACTCTTCATTAAAAAGATTATTTTGATTTTCCAGCTACATTCGCAAATATTTATCTGGCATGAAGGAAAGATTCATCGTTGAGACAGTGATTACATTTAAGAACATGAAAATAATACGGTGATTTTTTCACAATTAACATTTATAGAACATAATAATCAATTAATTGCTAAATATTTAACGCAACGCATAAATTTCAACATATTTAATTAAAAACAAGATTTAATTAAAACAATTTGAAACAATAATTAAATGCGAGAAAAGGTTTTTTTACATTTTTTAATAATATCTCAAATTCTGCAATAATTCTCGCGATTGTATCCACGTTTTTAAAATACTGGAAGTGCATCAACTTCCACGAATGAGATAGTAATATTTGATAATTGTAATATCAAATCTTATAATTATTCAATAATTTTATACTGTGCAGTTAATTATTAATTACTAATTTCAAATGGGAAAATTTAAAACAAAAGCTATTCAAATCTATTAATGACTTTTTAATATTAAAAATCAAAGTTGCCATTTTGTATGCAAATTAAAAAAAAAACAATTTTTAAATCAAATAATTATTAAACATTATTAAACATTAATTTAAGGATTTCTGTATTATCTTATTATTATTATATTACATTATTGTATTACATATTTTCTATATATATTTCTTATAATATATATAGATAATTGTTTTCAGTATTCAATATTTACTTAAAATGTATGAACATTTAGTACATATAAACATAATTGCGTATAATTCAGAAATAATAATAAAAATAAATAATAAAAATAAATGTAATAGAATTTCTATTTCTTTAATTAATACACAATCAAACATTCACAATCAAATATTAACACATCAATCATCTATATTTAATATAGACATAATTAATTTGTAATTATGTTATTTACAGTTATCATTTTACATAAGATATCAATTTTTACAATACAATATGTTACAATATCGCTATTTATATTATTCTATCCATTTTCCTATTTTAATTAAACTTTTACAATTGAACAAGTCATTACAATGAATAAAGAATATGTTCAAAGAACAGAATGTAATAGATAATATTTTTATAAATATTTTAAATTTTTATATAAAAGTGAAAAAAAATTATTAAGTATCTAGGATGCCAAAATGAATAATGCTATTTATTACATTTTGTTCCTTTTACAATTAATACTTCAAATAGATTTAACAACTTTTGATTATATTATAACAATTTACCTACCTATCCGGATTTTTTAATATCTACCTACCTGATTAGAGATATATCAATTTTTAATTTATAAATTAATGTAATGTTGCTATTTATTTATTTATGTAACATTTTTATAGTCGAATATTTATATAATGTTTATGTTCCTACTTATTCATATTATCTTTTCAATTAAAACTTTATAATTAACATTTTATATAGATTTAGCAAATTTTTAATTCTTATATTTATAGATTTTTTTTCATTTTATCAAATCTTTTAATATTCCTACCCGACCGAAAACTCATCCAAACTTTAATTCACAAATGATATAACAAAATAATATAACAATTTATAATTATAAATTGTTTATTCAAATTTTTATGGTTTTCTACCTATTTGGTTTCCTACCTATGGTTTCCTATTTTTTCTACCTATCCATATTATTTCTTAATTAACGATTTACAATTAATATTTTAAATGGATTTATCATAGAGTTTTTAATTTTTAAATTATATGTATGTATTATATATTGACTATATATACATCAATTCTTTCCCACCCAAATTCTTATCCACCCGAATTTTCATAGCGTCGTTATCTATTGAATTTTAATCTCCATTTACCTAAATTTTAAATATTTACGTAAATTTTTCCATAGTTTTCCTACCTAAACGAATCCCTATTTTCTGCTAGCTGATCCAGCAGAGTTCCGCGATTAACCAATGGGAAATATATTCAGGGAAGAAATCAATATTCAGGAATCTGTAAAAGACAAAGATTACATTTTGTCATTTCCCTCCCGTAATCACGTGCAATTGTACGGATGTTTAAAAATCTTTACCATTTACTTGGATTAGTATCGACTAATCTTTCATGATTCTTCAGGCCAGATTGGACCTACCTTTCGTTGCTCCTGGCCACGTTGCTCCATCGTTGATTCTGACCATATAGCCAGAGATTCTGGCTACATATGATGCCATATAATACCAGAGATCATAAGAAGGAGATATACTCCTTCAATTATCGGTTAATCTTTCAATGCCGGCAGATTTTTTGCTTTTACACGCGGACGTCGATCATAAAATCGTGTCGATCGCAAGGGTCATTCAAACATTAATAAAGTATCACGTCATATTACAGTTTGCTTTACCTTACGTAAAGCCAAGTTATTAATTAATATAGATGGATAGATTAAACATGATTAGGATCAAATCGGCACGTATATAATTTGTTATTAATGTTCGCTAAACATTCACTTATGTTTAATGGTATATATCATTAAAAAATTTCTAAATTTCATATAGTATATACATATATATATATATATACTATAAATATATCTTTTATGCACCGATTTAAATATTTAATCCTGGTAATAAAATAAAGGAAGATAGAAAGGAAGAGGAAAGATAGATAAATAAAAAATATACATAATATATTTATTTATATTCTTACTACACATAAATATAAACTATGACTCTCTTTCTTTTTCAACCCTCACGGCACATGCCCAAATGTCAATAGGCACCAGCACGACGCGGTTTCCAGGCCGCTAGAACTCACGGGTCCAAACAACAAACGCCAGCCCGGCGCACTGGACTTCGTAAAGCCAGGACACCTGACAAACCTTCTCTGCAAGGGCACGTTTCCTCCGGAAGGCGAGAGTACATGCCTACTCTCAGACTACTTTAAGCCTCCTTTGGGCAGCTTGCAGTATAGACGCAATAGAGATTTCCCGAAGGTCTCGTACGCCTAGAATGTGGGCTCAGGATAGATCGGAGGACCGTGACCTCCAGTTAATCCCTACCCCGACTGGGCTGTTGGTCTAATGTGCTCAGTCTAAGATAGTCATAGACACAATGCCCAATCGATTCGGACAGTGGCGATCGGGTCTCGAGATTTACTATGATTTTTAAGTCATAGTAATTCAACTTAGAGAGTCATAATTTATATATAACACCATTTATATTTCTGCATTTATATTGAAAAATATGTATCATAAAAATATTTGAAATAAAAATTTAATGCTTTTAAAGAATACTAATTTAACTGAATTTCTTTTATGTTGTATCCACTATTGTTAAATATTTATTCCAAAAGTTTAATAAATTTAATAAATTCCATATATTAATATATTGTAAAAAAAAAATACTTAATAAATTAATTAAACTATTATTTTTAAATTATCTATATTACTTTATATGTTACATATGTATTTAATTTCTTAAACCAAATTATATTATTATTTTTATATTATTATTTGAAAATTTTTGAGCAATTTATACATCTTGCAGATAAAATACAAAAAACAATATAAAATAATCAAACATTGATACAAAGAACTCTATTTCTTGAGCTCTTTGCATTTGTATGTAAGTGCATTACAAAATCAATAAATAGTGTAATACCAGGATTAAATATACAACTCTAAACTATTTAAATCTATCCATTTTAGGGCAACAAATCTGTGAAAACATATCCAACTGCAATACTTTAATAATAAATATATAAAAATAGTCTAATATAAATTTCACAGATTTGTCACTCCAATATAAAAAATTTGTCACTCACCGACCCGATGCGCAACAGCGGAGTTAATCTGCAACGTAGCTACGATGATTCTGTAACAGACAAACAGATGCAAATTATAGCAGCGCTCGAAACAATAGATATTTTAAAAAGTAATTCTTATGCGTAATCTCAAATCTATTTACTTTTCTATTAGATATTTATTAAAATAAATATATAATTAAAAAAAAAAACTTTATAGAAATAAATTTGTATAAAACTTTAAACTTTTTGCTTTTCTTTTCGGAATTATTTTAAATTATTTTAAATTTTAAATTATTTAAATTTAATGATCCAAATAAAAAAATAATTAATATTGACAAGAAATATATATTTACCGCAAGGTTGCTCCGCCGGTGCCCGATGCCTCTCTTAGACCTCCTCCTCCTCTCAAGGTGTCGAGTCGTCGGATGTCCTCGTAGCACAGGACACTCGCGAAAAACATTCGCGAATTATTTTAATCGCGCGCGGACTAACTTTCGATAAAAGTCTTTCGCCGTCTTTCGTCGTCGATACTTGACGGCACTCCGCGTTTAACTGCCCGTGAAAATATCAAGTTCCGTCGGTCCAGTCAGCACCCGAGTCGGTGAGCTTTTCGGGACACACGGTAACTCTTCGAGCAAAGGCTAGGACCGAAGCGGAAGAAGATGAATCGACTGACTTGATTCGACGTCTCTTGTTTCTTAGAAATAACGTCTAAAATTGACTCAACTATCGCATAGCCAACGGTTCAGGTCGAATCACCAAGGCGGATACCATACACGTAATATCAAAAGTCACCCGGGCTATCGAGAAGGCTGATAGACGTGACGAGAGAAAAGGTACTCACCGCCGATGCCTAACAATTTAGACAATCGGACAACTGGGATCCAGCCTCTCGGCACACGCAATAACCGCCCGAACTAAGCTCTGATCGAGTCAGATTAAACGCGATTTGTTTAGGAAGGGGAAGGGTAAGGTATTAAGGAAGGGAAAATAAAGATTGTTGGCGATTAAATAATCGCACGCGCCACATAGGAGCCCTTTCACGACTCGTGGCAATGCTGTGTCGAAAATAAGAAATCAAGAGAAGCGACGAAAACAAGTCAGCCGATTGAAATCTTACCGATTAGGACCGAACCACTTGTCGAAGACAGAGCGTGTTCTCAATCAGCCGTTTAATGCAGTTTGCAACTGTGCGAAACACAACACATCAAGCGATAGCGAGTGCGTGTAACATTCACAGCCGGCATCACCAGTGCCGCGGCGCACGTGGCGTGAAGACGTAGCCGACTACGCCTCAATGAGATCCCACGCTCCCTGCACCCCTTGACAGTGCGACTCGACCGGCTCGAACTGTGATATTTTTCAAACGAGCCTTCGCAGGGTGAGGAAAAGTCTGTTAGTCCGATCATTTGTACGGCACTCCCGAAGCAAACGCGCGACGCGACGAACTGGCTGCAGTTCACAACTCGTGGCTATGCTGTGTTAGTATATTATTAATAACAATAATATTACTTAACGTTAATATTAATGTTACTAATAACAGTGCAACGGGTACTAGTTAGCTTCTTCGTCTTTGAGGTTACGTACTCAAGTAGCACAATTAATCGGCAAATTATTCTGCTGACTAATAGTACCGCTTGGATAACCCCTCAGAATACTGAGCCCCTCTGCCACGTCAAGGCCGTACCCATTAGAGGGGTATAAAAGTTACAAAAGTTGTGAATTTACAAAAGTTATTTATACAAAGTTGTGAATTTCAAAGAAATAAGTCGCGAAATATATATATATATATATATATATATATATATATATATATATATATATATAATCTTGTTGTAGAGTTTTCATTTCGCTTACGAATCATATCAGTTAATAAGCATTTATTATTACACAAGATATTATTTCGTAAGATATGATAACGTTTAGTTAGAAAGAAATGTGCGAAGAAATACAAAGAAGCGATGCGCATCGCGACTTGTCCGTATGAATGCCGGTGAATGAATGATAGCACGTCAACTAACACTTATAAACACGACTCCGCCGTACGTACACAACAGAGCGAGACTGCTCCATCAATGATCTGACTATGACGAAATATTCAACAATATTACAAATAATATCTAACTTATATTTTAGCTTTTAATAATACATCGAACATTAAATAACATGTGTATATATTTCATTAGAGAGTATCGTTTCGATATGCTTGTGAATTATTAATCTGACAATTTATTCACTCATTTAAATCAACGGTGAAATATTGATTAAAAATCGATGACTATTGCGTATATTATTAATATAATATAATATAATATATAATATAATATTATTATAATAATATATTATTAATAATATCATCCAACAATAATATATTAATGTTATTAATAATATTAATAACACACGCAATAGTCATCGATTTTTAATCAACATTCCATCGCCGATTTAAATGAGTGAATGAACTGCCAGATTAATGATTCACAAGCATATCGAAACGATACTTTCTAATGAAATGTCTCTATACATTATTTAATGTTCGATTATTAAAAGCTATAGTATTTCGTGTAAGTTAGATATTATTTGTAATATTGAATTATTAATAATGGTGCAATGGATACTATTGGCTTCTTCGTCTTTGGGGTACGAAACCCCTCGGAATACTCAGTCCCTCCGCCACGTCAATGCCGTACCCATCGGAGGGGTTATCATTTACAAAAAGCCATAAATTTCCAAGAAATAAGTCGCGCGACATATGCATATACTTTATTAAAAAGATATTGTTTCAATACGTTTATGAATAGTTAATCAATCATTAATAAGCATTTACTATTATATTTATACGATACGGCAACGTTTGATATCATTTGATAATGAAGGAATATGAAGAAACGCGAAGCGATACGCGCCGCTACCTGTTCGTACGAACGATAAAGACTGATAACAGATAAAGAATGATAACACGTGAAGCGCCCGTAAACATGGCGCGCGTGCGCGCCGTACATACCACAATCAAAGATCGTAAACAGTTTTGAAGGCCACGATATCTACAATGTGTGTGAAACGAAATATTCAACAATATTACAAATAATATCTAACTTACACTTTAGCTTTTAACAATACATCGAATACATTAAATAACGTGTGTATATATTTCATTAGAGAGTATCGTTTCGATATGCTTGTGAATTATTAATCTAACAGTTTATTCACTCATTTAAATCAGCGGTAGAATGTTAATTAAAAATCGATGACTATTGCGTGTGTTATTAATATTATTAATAACATTAATATATTATTGTTGGATGATATTAATATTATTAATAATATATTAATAATATACGCGTACGTTTCAATATATTTATGAATAGTTAATCAATCATTAATAAGCATTTATTATTATATTCATACGATACGGCAATGTTTGATATCATTTGATAATGAAGGAATATGAAGAAACGCGGAGCGATACGCGCCGCTACCTGTTCGTACGAACGATAAAGAATGATAACACGTGAAGCGCCCGTAAACATGGCGCGCGCCGCGCGTCATACATACCACGATCAAAAATCGTAAACAGTTTTGAAGGCCACAATATCTACAATGTGTGTGAAACGAAATATTCAACAATATTACAAATAATATTTAACTAATACGAAGCTCTACAGCGTCTTTTGATGACTCAATATTAAATGCTGTAATCATTACGTTTTAAATGCCTTCCGAATAATCTATTATCGTGCATTTGCTGCTTTATACAATAAACTAGTTAAAAACTTATTATAAAGATAGATATCTTATATATTTTATGTGTGTTATATACATATATAGTAAATAATTGTTATAATAAAGTAGTTATTGCTATTCGCTATTTGTATATATTATAAAATAGTGTGTAAATTATAATTGAATTCATAAGAATTTGAGAGTGTTCAATGTTAAAGATATTTGGTTTAGATCATTATTATAAAAATAATTGTTTGTAATTATCGTGAACCTATTGTTATAGGTACATCGTTACGATTATAATAGAATGAATTATACTAAATACTTTCGACAATACATATACATATATTCAATTTATTTGCAAATTTTTATATTCTATACAAAATTTAATTAATATGTTGTGAATATATTAAGAGTTAATTTTATATTAAATTCCATTTATAAAAAAGTCGTGTAAAATTGTTGACACTTTTCTACGATGTTAATTATTCTTTCACTTTGCTCACTTCGTATGACATAACTGTTCAAATGTTAATATTAATACTTGTGTGAAGTTTTAGTTGTGAAATTATACAGTATGTGATATAAACATTTTATATAAAAATATATAATGTTAAACAATAAATGGCGCGCGCTTTGTAATGTTTAAAAAAAATTTTTACATGTTAAAAATAAAGTACAAATTATTACTTATAAATACGTGTATTAAACTATACTGAAAGATCTTAAAATTTCGTAAAACATTTTATGAAAATATCAAAAAACAATCATTGTCATTATTATTATTGTTCAATTATTTTCTAGATTTTCATTATGTTTTCTAGAAAAATGAAATAATTTCGATCGGAATCTGTATGTACCGAACAATTCCCTAATATATACCGAAGATCAGATTGACGTGAGATGAGACGAATGGAATCGTGAGATGGCGCTGCCAGTATAATTTTCGGTTAAAAGCCTGCTCTTTTTAACTGAACCTTTCACACGTGTTTAGTTTTTCGTCTCCTTCTCTCCACGGTGGAGAGAAAAGAAGGAAAGACGAATGATAAGAAGTTCAATTAAAAAAAAAAAAAAAAAACAATAAAATCGCAAGTGTGCTATCTACGTGGCATGTAAGAGAGAAAGAGAGGGGAATGATTCCACATTTAGTTTCTTCGTTGATATATTGCTCATAGAAATACGCGAATGTAGTATACAGTGGTATATGTTGTGAAAAAAATATCAGATAAAAGCAGACTTGTGATAATATCGTCGAAATGCAGCTGAAAAAATATAGCTGATTTTAATGACAACGCGAGCTTTTTCCTGAGAGAACAAGGTGCGATTCTTTTTTTTTTCCTTCCTTTTTTTTGCTCGATCACAATAGTGCCAGTGCGCACTTTGCAAACTAACCTTCAAATCGAAAGCGAGCTCCAGGATAAAAGATTTTCTTGCTATATAATCTAACAAATAGGTTGAAAACATCTATTAGATCTATTAGATCGAGTCATGAAAATGTTTCTTTTTTAAAAAAAATATTTGCCAATAAAAAAAATGGCGAACTTGATGCTTCAGCTGTAAAGAGACTTGACTGTGAGAGACGATTTTGTAATAGTCACTAACAAAGTTTAATTGATATTATGTTTAATCAGATAATTCTTGGAATCATTACATTTAATCTGCATTAGAAATCATTTACTAACATTTATTTAACCTAACATTATTCAGTTCCTAATGAGATCTTTTAAAAAAAAAATTAAATTCCAATTCCAATGACAAATTCCTTTGTAAGGAGATATTGTTGGGGATATCTTTAATTTTAAGCAGTAAGATTGTGAAGGGTATATCTGAGAAAATAATACACTATTAAATATACATTAATTTATTTTAATTACTAATATCTTATCATTAATCCTTTGCAGTCCTATATCAGACTAAACTTGAACATGCTTCCCAATAATTTATCGTTTTTTCAAGAATTTTAATCGGTGTGTGATTATAATCAGTAAATTTGGATCTCCAACAATTTATCTAAATGATAAAATTTTTTTCATTGATGTTAAATTCACTTGTGTTATGTAAAAGAGATCTTTGCTTTTTTATGAAGGATAATTTTTATGAAGGACTGCAAAGAGTGAATTATATTGTATCATATACTTTCACAGCTTTGTGGATTTTGTGTTTTATTGTTGTACATTTCTGTTATATATTTTATACAAGTCTGATCATGAGAGCTATTCCTATGTAAATCAGTTCCTGCGATTATAAAGTATTATTTTATATTAACAAGCTTAATATTTGATATCACAAAAAATTGTTTTTTGTAGTAACGTGTATGACATGTAACAAAATATATTTTATATCTTGACAAGGGACAACTACAACTTTCAGGCACGATACGAGATAAAGAGCAAGGGATAATAACGAAAAGAATACCAAATTGAATTATAAGAACTAATGCAAAGACAAAAGTAATTTCTGCTATTTTGAATTAATTTTATATTTTATAATAGAAAATGAAGAGAACAGTTTCTTCATGAAGAAACAAAAGCAATTGCAAGATAATACGTTCAGTAAGAATAGTCACACTAAATTCACATATAACATGGCAACATTGTTCGAGAAGCATTTTGCAATCTCAGACGTGCAACGAAACGCAGAGACGTATGTGCTACCTGATCCGCAATCCATGTTTGAAGAGCCGCCATGGCAATTGGAGAAATTGCAAACATTGAAAAGCGACTTGAACGAGGTGAAGAGTCTCCTGAACAACTTCAATCTCAACAAGTGGCAGCAGCACACGAATCAGATGAACAAAGCGGGCTACATCGTGAAGGCAGTGAAAGAAAAGATCCAGGCGGAACTTGTAACTCAAGCCTGGTGCAAATTCTACGAGATTGCTAGCAATTTTCCTCTGGTACCATTAAATGAGATCTGTCGTGAGATAGACGGTAAGAATTTCAGATCCGTACACCTCTGTGAAGCGCCGGGTGCCTTCGTGACCGCCTTGAACCATTGGCTGAAGACGAACGCGCCCGATGTCCAATGGAATTGGCTGGCGACCACCTTGAATCCGCATTGCGAAGGAAATTCGTATGACAGTATGGTCGCGGATGACAGATTTATCAGGCACACTCTAAAGCACTGGTGTTTTGGCGCCGACAATACAGGCGATATCATGGACCTGAGAAACCTAGACGCTCTGGTGGAAAGGTCCGAGTCTCTCGACGGCGGTCGGATTCTTCTAGTCACTGCGGACGGCAGTATAGACTGCACAAACGTGCCGGCAGAGCAGGAGAGCGTCGTAGCACAATTACACTTTTGCGAGACGGTGGCTTGTCTGCATCTCTTGCAGAAAGGCGGTAATTTTCTACTGAAGCTTTTCACTCTGTTCGAGCACCAATCTGTGTGTCTGATGTATCTGCTGTCTTGCGTCTTTCACGAAATCAAAATAACGAAGCCGGCGTCTAGCAAAGCAGGAAACTCGGAGATGTACGTCGTTTGTATAAATTTCAAGGGTAAAAATTTTGTAGCGCCGTATTTGCATATCTTTAGACGTTACTACGGCAATGCGCCGCCTGCGAAAGCGATGTTCAGCTTGCGAGATATCCCGAACGCTTTTTTGAAGAGAATCGAGAAGTGTAGCGAATTCTTCAAGCTCCACCAGTGTCAGGTCATACAGGATAATATAAATACATTTCGAAAGAATACGAAAGAGTACAGAGATATTCTTTCTGAGCTCTTGTACATTAAACAAATGATCAGTATGAAATATCTCAAAGACTGCAAATTGGAAAAAATGGATCCCGCGAACGAGATAGTTGGCCGCGAGATAATCGAAAGGAACAATAGTCATTTTATGAATAGAAAACTGCATACCAATTCTTACAATGACCGTTCCAAGAGACAAGAACCGCAAAAGCGTTTGTTGCAGATATGGAATGAAGCGAAAGAGTTCGAATCCCCGTCAGAAAAATCTTTTGTTGTAAGCAAATTTTTCAAATGTGTTTCTAAATCGCGATTTTTATACATTTAGAAAAAAACCATAATTTTTACCATAACTTAAAGAATTTCGAGTTCTACCTGACTCTCAATATGCCTGTGATGTACAGGCATATAGTATACTACTTCTAACTTTTGAGGAGATTCTGTGGGCAAAAATATTCTCGTGGTTTGCCAGACCGTCGAGAGGAAACACAAGAGCTTATGAAAATATTTTGATCCTACCAGAACTCGAATTTGGGATCTTTAGCATACTCGACCAATACTAGACCGCTGTCTACTGTGCCATGCTTACTCCCAAAAGTTAGATTAATAAAATAATAAAAGTATAATGATGGGAAAGATATTTTTATTTTATAGTAATATTTATTGTAAAATAATTTATTTTATAAAAACTTATATTATTGCAGTTTGCAGTTTGAGAGATAAATTTATTTTTTTTATTGCTTAAGAAAAAAATAATGGATATGTTTACAATATGATCATTTTACTTTTATAGTGGTACCTGCGGGAGTTACCAGAATCTTTAGAAATACAAACGGGAAAATCGTTTAACAAAGTATGCAGTTCGCGCTTTTGCGACTCGAGAATTCAGCAAATATTAAACAATATTGATAACATACTACAAGATATGCCCTACAAGATCATCCGCTTTCCATTAACAGAAATTACAAGAGAGTTCACACAGCAAATCGATCCGTCTCACGAGATATTAAGTTTCCAATTCGTTCAGGATTACGACAGTCATCAAACAATCACCAAAATCTATGATCGATTAAAAAAGCTCCACTCTGAGCAAACACTTATTCTTATCGGTTACTCTTTATTGACGCAATTGAATGTTGGTCTTTTGTTTCTCTTGGGAAATTTTTTTAATAAGATCATCGTAGAAGTTCACGATAACGAAGGCTATCGCATTAAATTGGAGACTTATCAGCGCAACGAGAAATTGTTGAATTATTTGCGTGAAATTCTGATTGCATCGCATAATGCACGCAATGAAAATATGGCAATTTGGTCAATAATACCAATAACGGTTTTATACGGTAAGATCAGATTTCACGAATGCATAAGTGAAGATATTAATTATGACAGCATTTTATATTAATATATCCTCGTTAAATTTTATACAAAATATTTGTTAATTGCAGACACATTTTGTGACGAACAAAACAATATTTCTCGTTGCAAATTAATATAATAAATGATTTTTTTTTCTCTGCTTAATCTATAACAATTTTATTTAAAAAATTGATATACATGTATATATAATAAATTTGGATTTAATATTTAATCATAGTTCTCCATTAAAATATTAGGTATTTCTAATCTGACAAAAATTCATTCGTCAGATTACAGATATCTTAATTGTCAAAAAATGCACCTATTGCCTTATATAGATTTTTGACAACAGATTTTCTTTCTAGAATGTGACCAGTTTCCTGTGATGATGCAACTTAATCAATTGATGATCAAAATGTATGCTCGTCACGTTATACATACAATAATTGACAAAAAGCTGTAACAATGTGGAATTGGATATTTGACAACGATTTTATATAAAATTATAAATAGAAATAATTATAATTATAATTATTTCTATTTACAATTTTGTAAATTACAATCCTGGCTTGTGATAAATGTGAATCTGTAAATATTATCCTATAAATACGTGATTTATGAATTAATCTATGTATACAGAGCTTTGTAAGATACGCAATATATTAAAATCAAATGGGAAATTCACTGCATGCATGAGAAGATAACACATAAAACGAAAATGGTAATTATATATTTGTGCTGTAATTATTGGAAACTAAAGAGCTAAATAAATATTTTTGTTTAAAAACAAAACTATATAAATTTTACTTGTATTTTTAGATAATTTTAAATTATCTCGTTTTTCTGTTTTTTTTTTTTTTTGTTTGTAAATCAAACTGAAAAAATATTACTATTTTATATTTTACGAATATGTAAAAATATATAATATACCTTTAGATAATTAGCATAAATCTATATAGGAACGACAAAAATTTTTTTGCTTTTATCTATTGCAATAATATTATTTCTGTTTTTAATTTTTATTTTTCAATTTTACATAATGATAATTTGATCAAACAGCAAATAAATAACACAATCTAATAAATATTTTCAGGCCCAAGACATTTGTGGGATATGCTTATTTTGTAAGTAGTGGACCAATATTTTGGAATCATGTTTAATGCATAAAGTGAAAACTGAGATTCTGTTACTCTAAGCAAGGACATTTACAAAGAACAGCGTCACATAAGGATTCAACGACTTCGATCGACTCAACATCGGAACAGTATCATAACAGTGTAAAAACTCTGTGTTACGTTTTAAACCAACATTGTAGATATGAAACACCATCTTTTCAAGAATAGCATTCGCTTTCTATCCAGTGGACAACATATACCGAAAGTATGTATTGTCGGCGCAGGTCCGGCAGGCTTTTACGCGGCACAACAAATATTGAAGGTAATAACGATAAATTAATTATAATTAATAATAATATTTTATTAATTTCTTTGAAAAAAATGTATGTGCTATTGTATTATAAGTAATTTGCATGCATAATAATCGGTTATTAAATAATTAATATGAATTAATATAAATTTCTTATGAGGAATATAAGAAAATTTAGATAACATATGAAATTAATTGATAGGATTTAAGCAATGTGAGAATTGATATTTTGGAGAAACTGCCAGTTCCCTTTGGTTTGGTGCGTTATGGAGTTGCTCCGGATCATCCGGAAGTGAAAAACGTCATTAATACATTTCACAAAACCGCAATTAACCCACGTGTTAAGTTTCTAGGCAATGTTAATGTTGGCACGGACATTGCTGTTGATCAGCTGCGAGAGTTTTATGATGCAGTGTTATTAGTATGTATTTAATATTCAGAATCAGTTATATTATGATTTAATACTTTTAAGACATGATTAACATTTTTATTTTTTAAATTCTTAACTTTAAATTAACTTGATATAAATTGCTTTATATTATATTACCTTTAAATATTATTAAACATATAAACTTATTGTGTATCTAATTATTGATTAATGATAAATTTTGTTTAATTAATGGTTATTTATTCCAGACTTATGGTGCTCAAGAAGACCGATTGCTTAATATACCCGGTGAAAACTTGAATAATGTAATATCAGGCCGGCGTTTCGTTGGTTGGTATAATGGAGTTCCGGATGATAAGGACTTGAACATTAATTTAGATGTAGAAGAAATAGTTGTCCTAGGTCAAGGCAATGTTGCTATAGATATTTCGAGGATTCTCTTGTCACCGATCGATAAACTGAAGGTAACACTTTATTTCTTACATAAGGATCGATTTTTTTTAAATTAGAAATTTTTTATATATCGACAAATTATGAAGAAAGCTTTAAAAATTGACTTATATATCTAAAAAGATTTTCCAATTTTATTGTTTGCGAAATTGATACGATTGTTTCAGGAAACCGATATCACATCGTATGCCCTGGAAAATCTATGTAACAGTAAAGTAAAAAGAGTATCCATGGTTGGGCGAAGAGGACCTTTGCAAGCCGCGTTCACAACTGCAGAATTGCGCGAAATTATCAAGTTAGAGAATTGCAAAACTTTCTGGCGAGAAGAAGATTTCGCAAATGTGCGGGAAATAGTACCGACTTTGGCTAGACCACGAAGACGATTGACAGAACTAATGTTGAAATCTTTAACAGAATCGACAAGCAATTCGGTGTATACTAAAGAGCTGCACCCAATCTTTTTACGCAGTCCCGTCGAGTTTCATGGCAACAATAATTTGAAGAGTATCAAATTTTCCATAAATCGTTTACGAGGAGAAACAATTCAAAATACAGTAGCCGAAGCGACCGGCGAATTCGAGGAGATCCCGTGCGGTCTTGCTGTGCGCAGTATCGGTTTTAAGTCTCTTCAAATAGACAGCTCGATTCCGTTTAATGTAAAGAAAGCATGCGTAGAAAATACAAACGGTAAGGTTGACGGAAATCTCTATTGCGCCGGATGGGCAGAGACTGGTCCAATCGGTGTCATCCTTTCGACCATGACGAACGCATTCCAAGTCGGTAGATTGATATGCAATGAATTAGCGTCATCAGACGAAAATAGAGCGGGCTCGGATGGCCTGCGCGAGATTTTAGATTTTAAAGGGATCCAAGTTGTATCTTATGAAGACTGGCAGAAGATCGATCGCGTCGAATTAGAGCGCGGCAAACAGCGAAAAAAGTTACGGGAGAAGATAGTCGATGTATCGGAAATGCTGGAGATCGCTGCAAAATGAATCCTTTTTTAAGACGAAAAATTCTTAAACGATATTTCGAAAAACTGAGACGTACATGAATGAAAGAATCAATGAATTCAGTTTATTTTTTGAGATTCAAAAATTTGAAAGATTAATTCAGATTTATTTTTCGCGTTTTAAATTCGTTTTTAACAAGTTTTGCATACTGATTTTTATACTGGTTGTTTATCTCTGTATTACATGAAAGGGCTAAATTGAATAAAAGTTTCATTACACTTTATATACATATACACACACACACACACACACACACACATACACACATACATAAAGATTATATGCGATTTCTGTTTATTATAACTTAACCTCTAAACCCATTCCTGATTCGATCCGATTATCAATTATCACATTTAAAGAGGTAAATAGTTTTTAATAACGTATAATAATGAATAATATGAACATAATAATTAATTTTTCTTGTTTTATATTAGATTTAAAAATATATGTTCAAAATTTTACATAAAGTAACTGTATCAGCCAAGTTAGTAGTTTCTATCTTTATAGGTTAGATTTTATAGTTAAAATTTAATAAAATTTCAACAAATTGAAATGTAATTTCTATAATTTTTCCCTGCACAATTATTATTTATATAAAGAAAAAATTATTTTAGTATTGAAATTTATTAAATTTTAAAATCTGAATTATTCTTTCAGTTTAGATATTAAAAATTATTTCCAATTATTTCTAACATTTTGCTTAAATGGATTTTTCAGACAGCTTTATTTATTTTTGTTTTTTAACTGTTGTTGTTAATAACTGTTAATAATTAAAGAATTTACAATTTATCTAAATATCTATTTAAATGTAATAAATATTAATCTCTGAAATTTCATATTGTTCTATCTTTGTACATAGTTCAAACATGAATTTACGAGAGCCAAAGAAGAAAAGAACAAAGTTGAAATTACAGTTACCATTCCCCATTCCACTGAATGAACCACAGAACTGGCCAATATATACAGCACACCTCACAGATGTAGGAACCTGCATAATTGAGCCTGATGAGATGGCTGCGGTGCATTCTATGGTAAGAATCAATTTTATTAGAATATAGTATTTTCCATGAGCAACAGAATAAACATTTCTATATGCAGGGATTTTTTGGCAAAGGATCACTATCACGTAGTTATCCATCGTTTGGCAAAAGAAGATATGAAGCACCACCTGTTATTCGGAACAGACAATGGGTTCGCAGACAGAAATGGCTTGAGGAAGTCAAAGAATTGAACTCTAGTAACTACAAAGGTGTGCAATAAAAATACATTGAATTATATAATTTATATCTTTTTGTAAATATTAATATATAAAGATTGTGTCCCAAAATTTTAAATAAGATAGAAAACATAAGATGATATTAAATATACTGAAAATTTATATTGTTAATCCCAGACGTTAAAGCAATTGCACAATCCGAAGAAGAAAACGTTACGAATAACGATGAAGAAAACATTGGCGATGTCGTTGAAATTCCATCAAATTCCATTGAAAATGGAAATAAGCAGAGAAACGAGACCGACACAAAGAATATAAAAATTGATGAAGTTACTTTAGATTCTGCAGAGGAAGATGATATATGCATTATTATCAATAGGGACACGAAACAACAATGTGATAACACTGAAAGTTCATCAAATGCTTACGATGATATGAACAATTCAGAAGAAGAGGAAGAACAATATCAGGAATTGAATAATTACGATTTTAAAAGCGATTGTGAAAATGAGAATGAAAATCAACATGGAAAGTTGTTAGTACTGCCAGATAGCGATTCGGACACCGAAAATTATTTGAAAAATATTAAGCCGAGAATTGAAAACGAAGGTTTTCCTATTCGAGAAGCTCTACATCTCACCTTTGAAGAGACTTTTTTTCTTCTTTTTGGATTAGGTTGTCTGCAAGTGGTTCACTTTGATGGCAGTTTGTTGAATATTAATAGTGCATGGTTATACTTTTGCAAAGAAAAACCAGATTTTTTACAGAAATATATAGTTTATCATTATTATAGGAGTAAAGGTTGGATAATCAAGCCCGGTGTAAAATATGGTGGTGATTTTTGTGAGTATTTGTTTTATAATTTGTTCTTTAAAAATATACATACAATTAAATATTTTGCTTTTGTTATACAGATATTTTTTTATATGAATATTAATTTTTAATTTTTTTTAATAATTTTGAAAATATTTTTGTTTTCTTTATATTATTTTTTTACTCAAAATGTTTCGTAAATGTTTCAGTGCTTTATAAAGAGGGACCACCCTTTTATCATGCTTCTTACAATGTTATAGTTGAAGTAGTAGATGCAGATTCTTTAATTATCGATTCAACGATGTCCTCGCGAACTATGACGTGGACCAATTTATATGGATATGAGAGGCTCTCCGAAAACGCTGCTAAGGTAAATATACATTCTATTAAATACAATATGTATGATAAGTTTAGAGAGATACTTATATCTTTTGCATTTAGCACGGAGTATGTAATTTTCTTATCTTTATGTGTGTGAATAATAGGAAATACTCTTCGCGCAAGTTTTATGGCCATCATCGGTACCTCGGGATATCAGTGCTACTAGTCCGGAAATACTTTCAGAATTCACAGTAAGAGAATTACTCTGGCGTCGATGGAATCCGAAACGACATCGGGAAGATGTTCTTATCGAAGATGAGGATGAAGACTCTTCCTGATTTCCTAATCATTATGCAAGTTTTATATATCAAATTTTTATCATGATACCGCACACATCCGCGC
The DNA here is from genome assembly GCF_055798465.1 of Pogonomyrmex barbatus. Lineage (NCBI taxonomy): Eukaryota > Metazoa > Arthropoda > Insecta > Hymenoptera > Formicidae > Pogonomyrmex > Pogonomyrmex barbatus. Next base: position 8,005,936 of record NW_028297171.1, on the reverse strand, counting down.
GTACATGCGCGTATATACATATATGTATTATTCTTTATTTAATAAGCTGTATATATATTTTGCATTAAAGTGTAATGTAAATTGCTATATAATGTCCTATGGTAAAGCAATATTTATTTTTTTATAAAAATAACACTGCAAATTTCGTATAATCGTAGAAGATTTTTATATTCTCTAATAATTATCAACTGCCATAATATATAATTATAATAATAATCATACATATATTATTCAATCTTGTAAATGTACACACACACACACACACACACACACACACACACACACACACACACACACACACACACACACATATATATAGTTTAAAATTCTATAATAATTAAAATAATTACACAAATTATTTTGACATCTTGATATTAAAAAATATTAATATTTAACTATTTTTTTTTATATATATAATGGAATATTGAATTGTATTTAACATGTCCAGAAAAATTGATGTCAAAAGTAAAAAATTAAATTTTATTAAAAAAAATATGAAATTTATGAGAAATTTGAACGTTATGCATGCATACATGATATCTATATCATAATGTAATGGAATATCCTTAAATCTGTACAAAGTATCTGAGTACTCGGTGCGACGTTAAATCGAATCCGTCTCTTTATCAACGATCGGCGATTCGCAAGCGGTGGTATCGCTTGCGGTACTCGCCAAGTGAAAGCAAGCAACGATCGCGAGGGCCCACTACATGGTCTCAGGGCCCGTACAGTCAGTCTAAAGTGAGCTGAGAGCTGGCATGCCGAGTGCCGTGCATCGCGAGTTATCAACGAGTTAAGCATCTCCTAATCAAGCCTAGGATAATTGCGTTCCACGCGATCCGGTACGTAAAGAATAGACGGACATTATTGTCAAACACTATATTGTGTGACAAGATAATTGTCAAAAATCTCTGTGTCAATGTTGAAAACTATATTATACGTTTAGCATGTGAAGTAATATTTGAATTTTCATTAATAATAATATTAATAAACTTTTGTAATAAAAGTATATTTACTCTAATATCTTATTCTCTTTATATATATATATATATATATATATATATATATATATATATATATATCTTTTTTATATTTTATTTTGCTTAACAATTGATTTTATTTATATTCTCTGTTTAAGTGCCGTATTTAAGTTTATTATTTTTTTTTTATTTAAAAATGTTTTGTAATTATTTCTATTAATATATCAATTAAAAATTTAACTGGCACTTAGATGATATTTTATTTTCTTTTTTAAATTTAAGTTTAATTATTTATGAATATCTAGTGGAAATATTAAGAGGCACTTCAAAAAATTTATATTGTTTATATGTAAAATAAAAGTAAAAAATAACGCTAATTTTAAATATGCCTTTAAATGTTAATGTGAACTGAATTTGATTCAAATTTCGCGCCTAGAAAATTGTAATCTGAAAATAATCAATTCCAGGCGGATTTAAATTACAAATCTCAATGATATTAGATCTCGATTCACATTTTTTTTTACTGAAATATATCTGACAATTTTTTGGAAGAATCGAAACAGACACATTTCAGCTCTTATCTTTTAATTGTTTTTCTTGATGAGAGAAATTCAATTATATAAATATAGATATTCTAAAGCGTACTTAAAATAAAGTGATGTAGTAATATACACATATAAGTTAATTCTCAATTGTTGGTGCTTCAAAAAAATAAATCTAAAACATAAAAGAGGAATATACATCATGTGAACGTAAGTCTTTTTTTTTATTTAGATTCCAGTTTTCATGTTAGAAAATAATATGTAAATCGATGATTAGTTTATTAAAAATGATACCCATTATCTTTGTCAAATAATATTAACTTTACTAATAATTAACTTTACTAATAATAAGTAATAATAGAATTATTAATTTTTGGATACGTGGAAAACAATTTAAAAAAAAAATAAAAAATAACGAATTATGTAAATATAAATTTTACTTTAAGCAGTTCAGTCAGTTAAATTAATTGGGGTTTAATTGAAATCATTCAGAATGAATTAAAGCAATTATTCAGACTACACGCGCTCCAGCATTGTACATACATTCTTCAGCTCGTGAAAAATGTTCGAGGACAAACACGCGATGATCAGAACAGCGAATGAATAAAGAATCGTGTCACTTTCATGTAAGCTGAATATGAGAGAAAGTACGAGAGAGTATTCATCCGTATCTGCGCTTAATTTGTAGGAGGAGAGATGATGCGACGAAATTTTCCAACTAGAGAAGCAAAAATACCGAATTACTTGCTGTCACAAACTTTTGACATTAAAAAAAGAATGAAACTTTAATGTGGCAACGAATTAATTTTCTTCTTTTTTCTTAAGAAAACTCATTTGAATTTAATTCTCTTAATAACATTATAAAATTAATTTAATTCACGAAGAAGATAATTAATGAGAGAATACTAATTTGTCTCCTTTCTTAATAACAAATATCTAATTCATTGACTTGTCATAAAATTTTCATTAATATATTTATATATGTAGTTAAGCATTTTTATATTATAATAATTTTATAATCGTGATAGCTGTTGTTGAATTTTCTATAGAGTTACAATCGTAACTCGTTTTATTTGAAATTTATAGAAAAAAAACCAGTGTAGTAAAAAATTTTTTCAGAAGTATCTTTCTGCTTTCTTAAATGTGATTTAAATTTCAGCCGGAAAACGAATGATTAGGTATTGTATGAGGCGCGCATAGAAATATTACTTATGAACGATCGCACACCGTAAATGAACGAGTGAATGTCATCCTCGTCTCACGATACGCCTGAGAATTCAGCCGCGATCCGAAGCGGCAATGTGCGCAGCGATGAACAAGCATTGAAGTCACCGAAGCGAAATTTTGAGCGAGTTTAACCTTTAATTGCCATCCACATTTCATTCAGAAAAACTCGAGATTAAACACATCGATTAATCGGTTAAAAGATTATTAATTGAAACTGAAAATTTATGTCATATAAATTGCTCTAAACTTATAAACTAACTATACAATCTCTTTTATATCATATCTATTTAACCGCGTTTACGATATCCGCAAATTCTTCAATGTCCATTTCTAGTAATGTAGATTAATTTAATCTCGGATTACTTCTTATCTTTTTTTAACTCTCAGAATCAGGAAAGGATAATGAGTAAATTAGATCAAGATTAAAGTTAATCCGCGTTAATTGATAAAAAATATAAGACATTGAAAAAATTTTAGAGAATAAAATATCTTAGATGAAGTTCTTAGAAGTATATTTATCCTCTGGTGATTGTTCTATTATTGATTGCATCATTTCCTGTGTTCTTAGTTAGTTATTAAACATATATAATAGTTAAGATTATAATCTTGTTAGTTGTTAAAACTGGTACCATCGGTCTTGATGCATCGCCTGTCCCTTTGATGCACAATCGAGATGTGACCTCGATGAGGAAGACGGTGGACATCGTGTATATCTTAGCCATAAAGCTGAGCGAGATTTAAGTGAAAGTGTATAACTGTTTGCACCGTCTATACGTTTCCTACGGCATCCTTGCGCCGACTCCTGGTTGTAATTGGGAATCGGTTCTATTATGTTGCGTTACATTACGTGCACGGTATACACCTGATGTGCGAGATGTGCCTGAAAAAGCGAGAGTCTACCTCGATTAGCATATTTCAGAACAAAACAACTTTCACTCAGATCTGATAAGCGAATGAAGTCGCATCTTCAGCTTTCAGAATTGTAACAATCTTTCGCAATTTTACAATTCTCGGATGTTATTTAATCTCCGTCGCTTATCCTTAAATCACATTTCTGTGAAAAAATGAAAAGAACAATTTTTGGTATTTAAAAATTTGGCCAGATACAGATTTGAAAATAATTTTTTCGAATTATCAAAATAATTATCTAGAACGTTTGAAATGTAAAATATGAAATATTTTTTTTGTATCATAGTATTATCATCATGCTTAAGGGTCTTATATAATTATTAAATAATAACAAAATTTTAATTTATCTATATTTGATCAAAGATTTTTAGATATTTCCGCAAAACCATTCTTTCCGAGTCAGATTGTTAATTATTGACAATTATTTCTAAATATAGCAAATAATTCTAAAAATGTTTTATCTTCTCTAATTAAACGAAAATTTATTATCTCTTAATTATAACTCAACAACTGTTACGAAAAATTTATGAATCTTTCAATTTTCGTGCTCGCGAATGTGATCTGGATTATTTTAATACGTTGATTACAGTTTCAAGTTTTTTATAATTTATCTGTTGCCGCTTGGGTCTCGATAATTCCAGGGCTCGACGTGTTACGAAAAAGTTCTCGGCAGTCGTTCTCGATGTCGTTCTTTCGGCTCGCCGCCGCGCTTACTCGATCGTTTCCATTCGGGGCCGGCGATGGAGAGCGATTGCTAAATGGGCATTCCTGAGAGACCTAAGCTTGGTTGCTTTCTAAGCGAGGTCCCCGGTCACGTGCGGCCTGGTCCCGGTTTGCGCGGATATTTCTGTTCCGACACGTGCGGCTTGTCGCCCGCTCGTGATCTTACGCGGTCCACGCGTGACGTGCGAGAGCACGTTCACTGCTCCCGTTTTTACACGCGCTCTCGATACACTTTTGCCTCGATCTAACGCACTGCCTCACGATATAATGCACCGTATGATTACCGCGAAGGGGCGTAATTACGGAACGATGCGATTGTCGCAATCCCATTGACCCTGAACGTAGCACGGATTCTTTGACTTCTTTTTTTTTCTCCTCTCCTCTTCTAATTAGAACGGATGAAGTCAAGCATTGAACTCAATTGAGATTTGTCCTGCTTGGAATCGATGACTTTGTTAAAGCGTTGTGCTGTTCTCTTTATTTCAATTTTAATAATATAATCTTCAGTTCAATTTTAAGGATTTCTTCAGTTCTAATCTAATTAAAAAGAAAATCTCTGCAACTTTATTTGTTTATAATTTTCGACGTTACAATGCTCTTTTGTTTAGAACGAGAATCGGCCGGCCGATTGTTACGGCAGGCGCGATTATGAGTCGGCGGGAACGGGAGCGAGTCGGTGCATTTTTACGAGCATTAGCGATTGCATTACGTATGCACTCGCGCCGATGGAAAGTAAAATAAGATTCACGAAACGAACGCCGATACACACACGAATGCCGACGGCTTCCGAGTGAAATCGCGCGCTTCCGCTTCCGACTTCTCGATCTTGCCGCGCCGCGTGATCCATTTTTAGATCCACGGGAGAAAAACGGAATCTAGGTCGATCGGTCGTACGCCGCGTGATCAGGAAGCAATTAAGGAATTACCAACAACATCGACTGCCATAAGCGGCAGGGAAATTTACACATGTTGCTAAATCGCATCTGCTCAATCGCGCGATACCTCAGCGATCTTTCTTTCTTTCCTAACGCTTATATCGCGGGATATCTCGCTAATGAAGCGAGCTTTATAAATGTAAACAGATATAAAACGTATTCTTCGATTAGTCGTAAAATTAATTTTATCTTCGTTATCTTCGAAGTAACGTTATGTTATTACCACACAAATCCACACAAACATTTCTCCCTCTCGAACTTCGATTGAAAAATATCATTGCAAAATCCGACGCCTCGACGAACAATCGCGTCGTCGCGAAGGTGATCAATCGTGTCTTTTCCGTTGCCAAATCGCAAACAAGTAATCGCGAACAAATAATCGCGAAGGCAGAGAGAGACACGAGGTGACACGCGAACTCTCGGCGCAATGCATTTGGGCACTTTGTCATCCGCGAAAATAAACCCGTCTCCATTCTGCGAGTCTCACGCACGCGAGGAAGTCGAGTTAAAAGCGAAACGCCAGACGCGCGTTCTCTTTTCGCGTTTGCACGAGCGAACGAGCATTGCGAGCGATTCTCGCGGATTTCGCAAGCGCGACAGTCTAATGGCGAGATCCAATCCGACGCGGTTTTACGGCGAGCTCGACAATTTCCAAAGCGGATATCGAACGATTTCTAGACAAGAAGACATTGCAATTTGCAACACCGCTCTGTTATCCCGCCGCAGATTTTAATATCTTCTCGTTTCGTGTAACGATGTCAATTTTAATTACGATTATTTACTATAATAACACACGTATCGTAACTCGTTGGCGGTTCCTACTAACTGACAATCTATAATCTTGAAGACAATTATTTTGAACGATAAATTTTTCGAGGATCGAAAACTACTACACTTAACTTATTATATTATATTAATATATTAATTCCATTTCCGTTCCATTATAATTAGTTTACTCAATAATTTCTAACGAGTTTCTGCTAAGTTTTGCTTCTGCTGTTTTGCTGAGAATGTTCGTTGAACTGTAAAATGATTCCAAGAAAATATTAGAAATCTAGCAGGAGACGAACTGAGGAATAAATTAAAGGTGATGAATTAGCAACTGCGGAGAGAGACCAATCTTTGAGAAAGAAGATTTTTCTTTGTCACCCAGCTGGTACCAGTCGGAAAGTCGCACGATGCAGGATGTCCAATTAAAAATAGCCGTCCTCGGGACAAAAGTAAAAAAGAAAATCGCCGCTAATAAAAGCAACAGAATCTAGTGAATGACCGTGATCTTCCTGGGAAGGTGAGGAAGCTGGAGTCAATGTCCGCCATTGTCGCGATACGAAGATGAGTGTAGACAATGAAATGTCCCGTTCCCCTTGTTGAATTTCAATCTCGTCCCGCCGGCGAATTGTCGCGTGACGATGGTTATTATCTGTTCTCGAAGTGACGGAAAATCCGCTCCTCGGAAGCGGATGAAGCCGGATGGCGCGGAAACGTTACGTGACAAAGAAGCTCGTTATTCTCCCTCGAAATATCGAGGGAATAACGGCTGGATTAATCCCGACTTTGTTCTTGGGAAAAAAAAAAGCGACGGTATCTCGCCCAGCTGTCCGTTAAGACAACGCGAGGATCCTTCTCTCTCGAGAGTTAACCTTTTCCACCTGGAAGCAGACAATGAAGAAGAAGAAGAAGAAGAAGAAGCCACACGCATGGGAAAGTGTTTTCCCAAGAATTCTCAGAGTTCGTCTTACCGCTAGATTGTGATTAGGCTCGTCTAGGATCGGCTTGCCCAGCAGACGCGAGCACAAATGAGTTACATCAGACGTAAATTCACATAAGAAATTGCCGTTTACCTGAACTTAATCGCCACGTGGGAGAAGAAAAGAGTCCCTCCCTCTCGAGAACACTTCGGTCACGAATTTTATCGTTTTCTATTTTTAATTAATCTCATACTTGTGCAAATGTGAACGGATATTTCAGCCTTTCTCAAGTGATATTTTATTTTGCTTTGCTTTATTTTTCTTCTCTGAGATGAAAAGAAAGAGTGAAAAAGATGTCTTTAAATTTGTCTCGCATCTAGAAGGTTCATGGCTACTATGTCAGTTCAAATGAACAAATATGCGGATGTAATTTCGCATCATATTTAAGAATCTATTTTGTATTTGAAAACGCGAATATGTTAACTTAGAGTTTCTCCCTGTTTATTTATGTTAAGTAGGCTCGTCTGATTTATGGCGTTTTCGGAACGTGTCCTCCCATGCTGCTTTCGTATTATCGCTCAGTGACAGCAATAATGTTTCCAAAAGAGGAGAAATGACTAAACGAAAACCGATTAATATACATCGGACGAGTGAGAAGCGAAATGTCTCTTAAAAGCGAAGCTAACTACTGGCATATTATGACACAAAAATAATATGTCAATAGTGAAAAATTTTCATTCCACAGTCTTTCAAATTCCCGACAGCAAATTTAACATAATTACAATAATAAAATAATAGAATTTATTTTAATGAATACATTACTTAAGTTTTAATGAATACATTATTTTAATGAATACATTACTCAATTTATTATTTATTCTAGAATTTATTCGCTAAAGAATACTCTTTAAATGCGCTACATTTATATCTTCGCATCAAATTTTCTATTATTAAACATTCATCAAAAAAAGAAGATCACATCTTATTCAAAAAACATATTTTAACTTCAGAAATATGTATTGTTCACTGAACTAAAAAAATTGTTTGAGCAAAAAAGCCATCTTTCATTTTCGATTAAAATCATGATCGCAGATCATGAAAATGCAAATTTGAATTTACCCCCATTTCCATCAATGTAGATTAATTTTCATCTTGATTAAATTCATTTTCTATGTTATATAATTCTATAAAGAAAATAAGTTGAACCCCGAAATCTACTTAATTGAAATGAGGATTAGAGAGATAAATTGAGTGCATCACTCGAGTTTGCATTTATGTGAGAAAAAAAAAATGCCAAAAATATAACTGTAGAAATACGTAGGCAATTGACTCGGAGATGGTCTCGGGGGTCTCGGACTGACCATGATCTTGAGTGATCGAGCGGATGAACACCGTTCCCGCCGTTGATGACCGGTTTTAACATATTTGGGACCGAGACAGACTTTCGCCCCGATCTTTACTCTTGACCACGAAATTTACGTTCACGGACATAATAAATTAGTCGGTCACCAACGCGTTATTCTCGACTGGATCGACCACTAATTTTCATCAGGACAGGATTTCACGAGCGTATTTACGACACGACGTCGATCCGCAATTCGACGACGTAAGGCGCATTTTTTCCATCTTATCTTCTTTTTTATCTTATTTGAAATCTAGTTTAAAATGGTTCACCATTCACGTATAATTTATATAATCTCTTAATTAACTTAACAAATTGAATAAAAACATAACGAAGCGTTATGTAAACACGCGTTGAAGAATACGTAGTAACGGAGAGAGTTTAATTCCTAAGCAGTGAGCTATAAATTATTTTTAAACGTGAATCATTAAAGTCCTTTTTCTTTTTCCGCGCTGCATTGCGCATTCCGCCGTTCTTTCCGCAAGAAAATACATCTTGATCGTAAGAAAGAATCGCGCGCGCACGGGAAAGGGTTCACTCCGGTGCCCGACCGAGATTTATGCGCGTTGCAGCACGGTATTTCTTTTTTTACAGGTCATTACACATACCGCGCACATGTATGCGCGGTATGTGTAATGACCTGTAAAAAAAGAAATACTGTGTGTAATGCGATAGAATAGAATAGAGCGAGAGAGTAGGGCCACTCCTCTTTACCTTCGCGCAAAATGGCTCGTCATTGTTGCCCCCGCACACCTTGAATTCTCGCGGTAATTATTTTTGGCTGCTTTGCCTGGACTTGCGTTATTTTCTTTCATAACACTAATCAACGAAACTCTAAAAGTCTTGTCTGCATCGATATATTAACGAACGGATAAAAATAAAAAATTTGATGTTATCAGACTAATTTATTTTCTAATAAAAGTGCCATTATCAAAATTATTACGTAACATTATCTTTAATTAATCTTTAATATCAAACAGATTTCATAGCTCTGCATTATATTTACGATAATCTCTCTCTAATGTCCACTTCTATTAATGGAAGATTAGACTTCAATTCTGCTTTAATTTACTCTTCATCTTTCTCCAATACTTAAAACTAAAAAAAAAAAAAAAATAAAGTTACACTGAAATTAAAAGTAATCTATATTGATAGAAATGGACATTAAACAGAAAAAAAATCATTTTCGTGCTTTCAGTTATATAGAGAATTCTGCGACTAGGTGGTAAATTAATATCAATCCCGCGAGAAATCGGTCCGCCTTTCGACGAGGCACGACGATTCGCGGACTCTCACTCGTGTCCATCTCACGATGATAATCGCCGTGAATCCTGTCATCAGAAGCGCCTCTTGCGATAGAGGAGCATTGCAACTCGCGCTTTTCAGTTGGTGTTCACACACAGCTATTACTACGCCGAGATCAGCCGCGGCGCGGTCGTGAGAGAACACGGGTGAAAGGAGCGCTCTCGGATTCTGCGATGCAGCTACTCCGATTCCCCGATTGCAATTCTAGGTCTCCTAGGGAAAACTGTTGGATTAAGACATCACCGCTGCGATGCCGAATTTTCGACGGAAGTAAATACTTTGCGCTTCGCGATGTGTACGAAAAGGAAAGCAGCGAAAGTCGAGCGGCCCTCGCCGCTGAAAAATATCCAAAAATGCACGAGTTTAGAATTGAAAAGACAAAAAAAGCATGTAAACTGCGAGCGGGTAAATTAAAAGCTAAAGATAAGCGACTTCCGGCGATTTCGGCGCGGGGGAAGTTGATGAGAAGATCAACTTATTCCGTACGGACTTTAAAAGAAAAAAAATCGCAATCTCGATTCGAAGATTTTAATTACGAAAACGCGCAATTGGAAAGGTGCGACGAACAATATCCTCTCTCGACCCGGCTTCGCCAAGAATTGCCTCACATTGTTCAAGGCTCTTGTGATTAAAGGAACGTCCGGTAATTCCGATACACCTATAGTGATGTAACGGCACACGATCTAACGGCACACGACGCGCTCGCGGGAATAGAAAAAAAAATGCGCGCGACGCGTTGCGCTTTTCGGATCGCCACCGTCGATTCGGTCCGCGATTCGAAATCATAGATTCCAGTCGTGCCTCCTCTTCGCGGGCGTCTCTTACCATTGTTTCGGGGTAAAATGATTACCAGCGAGGCGGCGGTTAAGCGTTACGTAACGATTTCGTCGCGAGCGCGCGCACACTTTCCGCGCCGCGATTGTGTTAACACGCCGCCGTTGCGTTTGCTTCACACAGGATGTTTTCCGAACGAGCTCATGCCTCACAATGCTCATGCTCGAGCAGATAGCGATCGGGCGAGAAGGAAATTTTTACTTGCGACACTCGATTGCCTCACGCAACCGCGAAATCGCCCCGCTACTTTTTACCCTTTTCACTCGCCGGCGCCGATCGCCGGAATGAATTAAAATTCGATCGACAATGTCAATGTTTTACGTGAATAAAATCTCTTAAAAAAATTTCTTAAACAAAGAAATTTTCGAAGGAATAAAAATATCGGATATTGAAATTGAAATGGATGAAATTATAAAAGATTAAAGTTGATTCAAATCTTAATTGGATAGAGAGGAGATTTGTTGAAGAGAGAAATTGATTACATGTTTATTGAAATATTTCTTTCTTAGATAGATGGAGATAGTAACTACGTAAACAGTTACACAGGTAACTGTGTAAGTCCGAGGACGATCTTTTACGTAGGAGATGAATAATTAACAATTCTCGTAAGAAGAGAAGTGCGAAGATAATCAACGAGACGTTATTTCTAATAAAGCAAAATCCGCCGGTATTTTTACATAATCGTTAATTGTTAAAGGAGAGGAAAAGTAACGGTGCTTTGCAAATAACGTGTCATATTTGTGCTGATGCAACACGTAATTTTTATCCTATCCCAGGAGATGGTTGTAAGTGACCGATTGCACGTGCAATTGCAATAATTGCGTAATTATCTGAGAGTCGCCGCTCAATTCTCTCATAATCGTAGAAAATATGATTCTGTACTACATGACAAATACAATTTAAATTATCATGCACAAATTAACGATACACCAAATTATCTCTCTTCGCGATATCTTTATATTTATCCTTGCTCATCAACTTATTTCGTTTTATATGTAGTCATAAAGTAATTATAATTGTATATATCTTTCTAATAATTTGTAATATTTTTCTATGTTTCTATTCATCGAAAAGTAAGGGAGAAATAGGGGCTGCAGGGAGAGAGATAACGCAGTGGCTAGATCTTAAAAGTTATGTAATTTTGTACATTTTGTATATATTTTATTTTACTCATGTAATCATTAAAATTCAGCAACTTAATAATAATCATAACTATATCGATTTCACGCCATCTTTTTCTTCTACATCAGCTTTTCGTTTACTTCTGGATTATGGCGAACGGTGGGGATAATATTATATTTTTATAGCATACACAACGTAAAAAAATGAGACTGTTACAACGGTCATTATATACACAGAATGATTAGATAGAAACGAGGAAATTTTTTCATACCTTTTTTCTTATTTACGCTTTCAGATTCCGAGATTTCGTGTATCCGTGTAGGATGAGATCAGATTGAACGCAATGACATCGAGATACTTCGTGTTTGTCGCAGCTTTAGCGTACGGTGAGTGAATTGACGTCATCGTTGATAAATGCAGAATTTTGAATAAAATACTTCTCATTTCAAGGTCTGCCGTGGCCAGAAACTGCGTTGCAAATAAATATTAGCCAAAAAGTATAATTTGTCTTAAAATCAAAATTTATAATTTTATTAATTTCCTTCAGTCACCGCAAATATTATGAATAGGGTAAAATTACGTTAATATGCTCGATTGTAAAAAAGAATCAATCAATCTTACGTTATACCTTCTCTCTATGTTGTCAAATTATTTTATATTTTATGTATGCTAAAATTGCAAACGCGATAAACAATTAAAGTAAAAGTAAAGCAAGTTTTTGTGAGCTTGCGACTTACAGTTGCAGTGTCCACCGCGCAAGTTTACAAAAGCCACCCGGAGAACGCAGCTGCGGCAATCGAACCAGCAGCTACAAATAATGACTTCATCACACAAACCGTCTATGGCTTCCTGGACTTCACCACGACGATCGGCAACACGGTGATGGTCTTCAGCCCTCAGAGTGCTCCTCCAGGTAACATTTTACTTATTAATTACACTCAAATAATTATTTCAAATTCGTAAAATATTTCGAAGTGCATTAATATCGTTACAACAATAGCGAATAGAGTCATAAAAATTATATAATATTGTGATTTTGATTTAAAATAAAATTAATTAAATTTTCCCGAAAAAATTGTCAATGTAATAATTAAGTCTCGCTTTTTTTTCAAAAATGCGATTTGGTTAAATACTTAGAGAAAAATTACTCCATTTTATTTATTAAGATAATTATTCAATGTGAAGTGCCTTTCTGTGCTTGACTGTTGATTATGCGATAAGAAACTTTACTGAGGAGAGAATTCACGAAGAAACGTAAATATCAAGGGCTATCGCAATCGACGAAACGGAAGATTTGCAATCGCCCGTAGCCGTGAGATGTCATGCGATTTTGAGTTGTAGATAATGTCAGAAATCACTTTCTAAGCGCAATCGACACCTTTTTGTTATGCCGCGCTCGTTCACGGACTCCGATCCTTCGAGTTACGTTACGAGTAAGGATGAGACCTTGAAAGCCCCGCTGAAGAGTCTGTACTCAAGGTGAGCCTTGGCGAGGGGCATCGGGGATCTCTCTTTTAGCATATCACTGTCCGGGTCCGCGTACAGATCATGCTCATTGTTCGTCATGATATTCTCTTGTCATTTCTTCTCCTTAACTTTTCGAATCACCACCCACACGAAATAAAATTGTTCTTGTTTGCTTCTCATTTATTTCTCCGAATGAAAATTATAGATCCCAAAGAGATATTAATGATAATCATTATAACAGGACGCACATAGCAATATCAAAAATAATCAGTTTGATCATTACCACTAAAATTAAAATGGAATAAAATAATTAGCTAATACAATTATTAAAATAAGATGTTATGTGTCATATGTTCTTATATATACTTGCTTTAAAATAATTAAATGCAATTTAAATTGCAACTAAAATAGAAATAACATGATATTTAACATGCATAAGAAAAATTACGTCGAGAAAAGAAATTTCCATATATTTTGAATCCTTTCTCTTTGAAGGATAAAGAATTTGGCGAAGCCTTCGGTGCGAGTGTTGGCTCAGAACGAGCTTTTTTAGTCTCGTTTTCCCCGATCCTTCGACCTCGTAGGACCGCGATTTTTATTCTTCTCAGGTATGCAAATGCGTCGTTCGTTTTCAGAAGGGGACTCCGGGAAGAAGACCACGTCCTCCACACCGCCAATTCATACAAAACCAACAACAGAACAGCAGTTAAAAAAGAATATCCCCGATATCCAGCCCAGCAAGACTCACAAGGCCGAGAATCAGGGTGGCGAGACGAAAAAGCAGATAAAGGGTACAAAGATCGTCGTCAATTCCGTGCAGAATGTGGTAAATCCGTCCGAAAATGCCGCACCGAAACCAACGAAGAATCAGGTGAGATCAAAATGACGTGCAGAATGTCCTGCCATTATATATTGCATCAATATCTAATTCTTTGACTAATTCGAAGTTTTTTTTTTTATAAACATCCTTAGTTGTTTAATATCTGAGAGACATTTTCCAAATATAATTTTAATATACATACAATTTACAATAATTACATTTAAAAAAATTGACCTCAATTATGTATTTAAATTACATATAACAAAGTTTTTAATTGTTTCAATTATTATAGAATATTATTTTATAATATTAAATTATCATACTATGTAAGTTATGCAAATTAAAATATTGTATAAGTAATTATTGAAAAGATAAATTAAATTAATTTAACTTATATTGAAAGTTAGATTAAATTTAAAAAATTTCTTCAGGAATCAAGTAAACAGACAAAAACGCCAGTATTGTCATCGGTTGTCCAGATACGTGCCAAAGATGAAGCTCCAGGTGTGAAAAACAATCTTGCTGAACCGGAATATGATTTTCTCTCGAAGCAGCCAACGGAAGTGATCGATGAGACATTCAAGGTATGAGACATACAATGTAGCTCAGAGAAATGATTGAAAACCATAAAAATGAGCAAATATCGGTAAATGGCATAAATAATTAATTCTCTGTTTTTGAAACTTCATAATATGTAATTTTAGACGTTTTTATTTAATTTTATGTTATGTTTTATATCTGATAAGTAATTTTATATCTTTTTATATCTTTTTAATGGCCTCCTGACCTCCTTTTAATATTTCCAAACTAGTCCAACTAACTGTCTTTGATCTGCTTTCTCTGCTGATGAGTTAAATGCAGAAAATGATATATACGTATCTAAACATATAATATTTTATATAATATACTTTTAAATGTCATATTTTTATATATTTTATTCTTTATTTTTATAAATTATCAATTTTTTTTGATATTTTAACATTTTAATGACAGAGGGACGTTTTCAAGAGCTGCGTCATCTTTTTATAGCTTCATTAAAGTTATTTCTCAAAATTTGTTCTCGCTGCTTTTTTGATCAAATGGTTTACTTTTGAAAGACATCGCGGTAACAAATAACTTCTTAAAAATCATATTTTATAACTTATCCAATCCTACGTGTTAAAAAAGATTATTTAAAGTATGATCCAATTTGTCAGAAATGTGACATTGACTTTTTTGGAATCTAGCCATAGAAAAGATCTCAAACTCCTGAGATCCGTGATTAACTCTTCACGCTAGATCGATCGCGGAGATAGAAAAGCTAGATATCCAGATAGATATCCAGTTTATAAAAGCGACATTGATCTTCGCGCGTGAGCGAGAGCCGCGAGAAATGAAAATCGAGAATCTGGTTCGACTCCACTAATTGCCGCCAAACCGGATCGTGTCGCCAAATCGGCCGGTGGAAAATGCGTCGTCGAAAGCGAATTTCTGTTAGTCTACGCGGTTTGATAGCCTCTAGCCGAAAACTTTCGGCAGAAAAATAGGTCATCGAGCGAGCGAGGAGAAGGTCGCGCGAAAACCGTGCTCGGTTCTGCCGTAAAATTGCGCAACGGGCATCCACGAGCGACTTTCACGATAACTCGCGCGCGAAACCGCCACAGAATTATCCGGAATGACCACGTCGGCGTAATTTTCCGCGTGCCGTAATCGATTTCCTAGCCGATCCTTTCTAGTCTCCCTTCGTCCCTCGTCCGTCCCTGCCCGTCCTGCGGCGATCGGCGTGAAAGTCCGATCCGATCCCACCGATAAATCGGTTTCACTCGCGAAACGCGACGAATGAGCTTTTCCAACCATATTTTCCGGCATTAATGCGTTTCAAATGTATGCTTACGTTTGTAAATTAAGTTGTTATTATATAATGATAATTTTCTCTATATATACGTACATAAACATTATTTAAATATTTTTCATAATACTTTTGTTATAGTATAATAGTATATATATATATATATAGTATAGTATAATTTTTACCACGTACTTTCTTTTTCTCTTCCTTCGTTTTCTATTAGAATACAATTTTAAATCTACCTCCTAAAAATTTAACAAATTAACAATAGTTCATTATTATTTTATTATATAATTATTTATCACATAGAATTACAATTATCATAATCTCGATGTGATCTTTTAACTATAATCCTAATCTTTGACAGTTGATCAACCTGCGACCTTCATCGAAGGCTCATCACAAGCCGCGCGCCACCCCACGAAGGGACAAGGAGAATCCGACAGGTTTGGTGACCAAACTTGGTGGTACCATCGTGAAGGACGGACTCACCACCGTCCACGAGACTAGTGTGATTGGGACTTACATCAATGGCAAGTACGCTCAAGTGCTGCAAAGTTCGTCAAGGATTTTAACAGCGCCAGTCGCGCCAGTAGCTGAGGGTAAGATTCGACCATCCAACACCAATCGGATTCTAAAGACCATCGGTCCACAACATGGCAAGCTCAAACCTCAGCTGGAGCCCACGCCGATCCAACAACAAGAAGAGTCTTCCCTGCCCTTGGAAGCTCTCTTCAGTGGATCCTCTGGTGAGTATTCTCTAACAAATTCTGAAGAATCTATATTACGTATAAAATCTTTCTTCCACGTAATCTAAATCTATTTGTAATATAGTAAACTTTTTACGAAAAGTATTTGTACCTTACATATGTAAGTTATAAAATCGTACATGTAATAAAAATTTTATATGCACAGGAATTTTTCAACCTGTAAAAATAGAAGTCTTTTTATTTATGTTTTATTTTTCACAAAGTATTTTACATTTTGTGAAAAATAAAACACCAATAAATGTTTTTGCATTCTTGAGGAATAGATTCATTGATTAATTTTCGAATTAGGTACTCCCGTGCGAACGACGCGAAGGCATTCAACCCCTAATAATAATCCATCCAGGCCTAAATTCCGAAACAAGATTGCTGATGAATACGATAACAACGAAGCACAACAAACGAGAACAGGAAAGAATCGCTCTAGCACGGCGCGACCAAATTATAAGTAAGTCGTTAATAAAACAGTATAATTAGTAATATAATTAGTATAATTAGCAGAATAAATTAATAATTATAATTCTTTTATAAGTAATTATAAATAGTAATCTTCTTTCTTTGTTTTGTCAAACAGTCGTCAATTTTACGCTATTTTCTTTTGTAAGTTAGGAAACATGATAAAATGATGCAAACTTGATGATAATCTGAAAACCTGTGCTCAGAAATCGACCCATAAGCACCACCACTACTGAAACACCTATCACTCGTCGTCGCAGCGGTTTCCGGCCGAATCAGTCTACTAATTCACCTTCGAAGCAGTCGACAAAATCGAAGAGCAACGAGCAGCAACCGTCGACGACGGCCAGTCTTCTGCCCAAGGTAAAACTACCGAGGACACAAGGTCGTTGGTCGTATAAAACCACACCGAAGCCGAGGATCATGATTCGCAAGCAGGTAGACGAGGAGGATCTACGAACGTCAACGACCGAGCCGAGTACAACGGAATCATTCCCCGGGGCGATCTCGGAAGAACAAAGCAAGACAGTAACGACAGCAGCAGCAGTCAACGCTGCCCCGAGTTCATCCAGTGGTGTCTCAAATGTTGCCCAGAGGAAAGAACTGTCCTTGACGGAGGACGAGTTGGATCCCAGTGAGAGCGAGGATGTTGCCAGTGTCAGTATGCAACAGGATCAGCAGCATCCTGGAGAACAGATCTTGCCAGTGGAGACACTCAACGTGGAGATCTCTACCGCGGCGGATCTCGATAATGTATACTTCGAGATCGCTACTATCAAGTCGCCCTACGCCTTTCAGGTGGACTCTTTCGATTCTATCGTTAATATCTATTTATTTACTTCCCAGTTGAATTAATATTACAATTATACAGAACGTTCAAATTGGCTGCTAGAATATGTATTAAAAGTTTTATAGTTCTATATTAATTGCTGAATATGAAAATATGAAACATTTTTGCAATACTATCATCATACTTAAGTGATCTACATAATAATTTTGATGGCCCAACGGAATTATTCTCAAATTTAGTCAAATTTTTAAATACTTTAACAAAACTGTACATAATTGTTAACTCACCGATCCAATAACAATAGCAAAATATTCTCTCTCCAGGTAGGAACACTCCGAAACACCCGCTACATCACGGTGACATCGACCATCAAAAAGACTTTCGCGACTGCGGAGCCGAGCAGCTCGATCTCGCCCAGCGAACCGCTCACGGAGAACATCCTGGTGAACACCGGAGCTGCCTATGAGTCGACCTTGCCACTCGATTCGTCCATCGCAACTCTGCCGGCGATTTCCTTAGATGCCACCCAAGCGACACCGCCGTTGGAAACGTTGACAGAAACATTCTCGACGACGCAAACGTTGCTGAAGACGCACATGCTACCGGTGATCTACGCCGGCAACAGCACCACGCGATTGACTCTGGTGCAAACGTACAACATCGCCCGGATAGTGACGGCGACGAAGACGCTACCCCCGATGGAGATCTATCAGTTTATTCCGAGTAAAACGCTGAACGAATTTAATTCGAAGCTCGATGAGGCCGGCAGCGAGTTACATCTCGAACTCGACTTTGGCGATGACGATCGCGATGATGAGGATGTGCCCAAGAGAGTGGCGGTGCCGAATAACGATTCCGATTCCGATTTGGACATCTTCAAATCGACGTCATCGTCCAAAATCAAGAGCGACGTTACACTCAGCAGCAACACCGAGTCTCAATTGACTCCGGAACAGGCTCAACAGTTGGCTTTGTTGAAATACTTCGGGCAACCGCAAGGCCAGATCATCACCACCTCCAGGCCGGTAGTTGTCTTGGAGACATTGTACGAATCGCATGTGATTCCCGTGGTGAATTTGGGAAATACTATCTACTCGACGTTGTCTCGACCAGTCGGCACTGTGCCCAGGTTGGCATTCTTATTTATATATTTTCTCAATAATCCGGAATTTCCTTCTCAATTTGATAAACACATAAAATTAGATATTAAAAAAAAAAGCAAATTGTAAATTAACTAACAATATTTAAATATAATATGTTAATATAAATGTAAAATCTAATGTGATATAAAAACTGCAACGTTTTATGCTGCAATTTTATATCACGTTATATTTGTCTATCATATTTGTATATTTATTAAATCTTATATTTTATTTAATTATCTTATATTTATATGCTTTTTACAATAATATACTTTAATTGCGGCTTTATTTCAGGACATCCTACGAGTACGGTACGTCCACTATTAGTCCTGTGCTGCAGCCTCAAATGCCGCAGGTGCCGCAGGTACCGCAGGTGCCGCAGGTGCCGCAGCTGCCATTGTTTCCACAACATCCACAATTTACGGTGACAACCACACCCATAGTCACCCAGACTCTCGCCACCATATCCGACTCGAGGGTGCTGAAACTCACCTTCGGCGCCAAAACTGCCTACACCACCCTCTTTTCCACAAGGGTCGTCCCTACCGAACTTACCACCTATGTCACTAACACGGTACCGGTACAGCCAACGGTACCATATCCCGGTTATTTTCCGGCGGCAGTGCCCTACCCACCTTATCCCTTCGTTGGTTAGATCTTGATCTAATCTTTGACTTCTTAGAGCCCTTCGCTATCCATTTTGATTGCGATTCATCGCCAGATAGATTTGTACTCTTTTGAGCTAAACAGTAAATTTATTAATTATATAAATTTTATATAATTAACAAATGATTAATTATATAAAATAAGAAATATATATCTTTTTATAACAAAAACTGTATGAACAATTCTAAACACAAACAATATTTTTTTTTATGGCTTTTTATTTCTCTGGAAGCTTCCGATGGATATTTAGTATATCTATTTTTATTGATCGCCATTGCGAAAATTAAATACCGAATAAATTGAATTTGAGATAATCTATTTTTATGAGGTATATATATATATATATATATATTTAATTTAATATTATATTTTTATATTTTATTTGTAAAATTTTTAATAAGAAAATATTGCTTCTAATAATTTTTTTAATTTATCCGTATAATATTGAAAGAGGATCGATGACAATGTTACAAATACGCGATAATTTCTAAGAGTATGAGAGTAACAGTTCTGCAATTTCACTGTAATTGTAATTCTGTAATGATGTCCAATTTGGGCCAATGCACATTACTGCAACTAGAACATGAAAGGATCACGGCCACGATTGCATGTCAGGCGAAGAGAATTATAAACTTGTAACAATGAATTATTTGATAAAGCAAAACATCGGCGATGATCGCGATCAAACGGCATTATTGTAAATAAATTATTGACTATAATATATATTGTATATTATGTACCGTATATATATATATATATATATATATATATATATATATATATATATATATATATCATATATTATGTACCGCGTATTTTGTAAATAAATGAAAGAAAAATGTGAGTTTTCCTATTGTGTATCATAACAAATCTAAATCCTAAATGAAAAAAGATAGAAAAAATATTAAATAATCTATTAATAAAACATAAAGTGCGTAATAAGATGATAATAATGACAATGAATAATTCTTTTATTTTTAACTTATTAATACATTGTGTAATAATTTTTATACTAAATATCAGAGATAATATCTTATTTTTAATAAATATTGATACTTCTATAATTATTAAAAATAGCAACTTAATTTATTTATTCTCTATTTATGTATTCTCTGTTTTCTATTTAAATTCTTGTTAAACATGACTTCTTCTATAAAAGCGATTAAATTATAAATATGATTTATGTAAAGGATAATAAAAAAAGATATACAAAACTACAAAAATGTTAATGGGAGAACAAAATAAATGATTGAAAACATTCGATTAAAGTGAAATGCATATGATTGTCGCAAATCAATTAAAAAATGATAATTAAAATGCAATTAATTTCTTAAGGTAATAATAAAAATATAAATCATTTCATTTCAAACTTGAATTAAATGTAAATTCGAATTTGAAAGGTTATATTTTCCTCAAATAATTAAAAATTTTTTTAAATTGAAAATTTAGAAATTAAAAAGCACGAATTACTATTCTATATTCCTGAATAGCGTTACTCTCGGAATAGATGTTCGTCAAATTATGATTTAATATTAAATTTCCTTTCTTTGTGTTCTCATAAGAACTATAATTACACATGTCACTGTTGCATTAGATGTAATTAATGCCTAACGTTTGAACGTTATCGATTCCTCTTCCTTCTTAATCGCTCGTACAAGTATCAATGACAGCACTGCTATAATTACCTGCAATAATCGGAATAAAAAAAACACAATTAGTACAAAAAGCGGGAAAAATGGCGATGAGACTATCATTTTATTGGATAAAAAAAGAAAAATTACAGCTACGAAAAAAATTAGTTGAATTAAATATATAAATATCTAAATTATAAATATTTTTTCTTAAAAAAAAATAAATAAATGAAAAAGAGAACAAAAATCTTTTTCAGAAAGAAGAAATTCTTACGTGCAGCATGCACAACGCCATCGCCAAACCAGCAAGCCATCCTGATCTGGCTTCCAAAAACCAGGATAATTCCTCGACGCAGCCGTGATGAAAAGCATTTCCGGTGACGGTGTCACGACATTCGGTAGGCAATGGTTTACGCATTTGTGTATAATCTCTAGGTCCGTTGGCTCCGCAACATCCAACCTATATATTATCATACATTCATCAAAGTATATTCATCAAAAGATACATAATTTCAAAAAATAAACATGTGCTGTTCTTCTTCTCTAAGAGAAGATCCTTACAGTTTCTTGGATCACACGCAGAATGAAGCTCGCTGTCTCGTGTTGGGAGTTGCTAATAAGATTATACATGGATCGTTCGATGATGGGCTGAATTTTACTATCGTATGTTGAATAATCGAGAATGACCGCCGCTCCGGATAAACCGCAGATGAAGCTGAACGCTTGGAGTCCCACGTGCTAAAATCACGAAAGCATTTTGACATCTTATTTATACGAATTTAATTTTAAGTTAAAAATTATTAACTTTTGAACTTTAATACTAAACTTATAACTTATTGACTATTTATTCATTATTCGAATTAGATAATAAAAAATTTTAAGAGACTTATTTTCTCAAGGTAATGATTTATTTGCAAATATCGAATTTCTAAACGTTTTGCAAATTAGTTTCTTTTGAAAAAATTACCAAACTGATTGATAAACATTCTTACGGTATATAAAGTCAAGACGTGCTCCATAAGCGCGGCGGCGCAACCAATGAAAGAGATAGCCATGACGAGCACCGAGGTGGCAATCAGCACATAAATCCCGATGTAGAATTCGTATATGTTCAAAAACTCCACCCATTCTTCAAATATTGGTTCGAATCGCATCCAAATGGATAAACCGAACATTGCGCAGCCGAGAATCTAAATTCGTCAAAATGCATAAAAATTTTGCATATTACTTAGTAACACAAAATAACGGTAGTATTACATTAATATTATAATTTATTTGTCTGAATTTTTTCTGCATTATAATTAAATATAATTTAATTCAAAGATGTTTTCTATATGTACTAACAATAAGAAGTAAAATTAATGCAAGAGTTAGGATCAAATTATTGAAAAGAAATTACATCAATCAATGTTTTATATATCTAAAAAAATATTTACAAAAAATTATTTAGATAAAAATTATTACACTTATTCGATTAAACAAAAATTAATTTCAATCTTTTCTTTAAACAAAAAGAGTAGAAAGAAATTTTTTCAAATAAATTCTCAATTTTGAAAATAGTTACATCTACAAACATTTTTCAATTTTTTTCTTTCCAATTTCACGTTGATGATTGTCACGTAATACAAATTGTTCTCCCTTTTTTATTTAAATGTTCATTTCAAATGTTTTTTTTTCAATTTACTTAAAATTTAAAATAGATCGTACAGCATCATTTCACTATCACGGTATAACTTCACAGAACGATGCGATCATTTAGATAAATCCACACACACACTCACCCATATTATTGCGTTCAAGCAGAAAATCGTAAATTTGATGCAACCGATTTGCTTTTCGAGCGGCGGTCCAGAATCCTTAGTGGCCATCTTCTTGTATCCTGCGGAAGATATCCTCCGTCACAAAGTCACGTTTCACCAATCTGCGTATTATTTCTGGAACGACACGATGCAAGAAGAACGTTAGTCAATCGAGAACGTCGACAAGTATCATGGCCCAACGTTCCGATGCTTTATCATTGGCAAATATAAGATAAATGGATAAGCGTGTTCTAGATAAAGAGTACCACGTATCGCTGGGGTGAATCACTTCATTCTCAATATATATGATAGGTGTATAAATTATTAAAAGCCATGATTAATTAACAAAGTAATATCATGATGTCTATTGATTAGTCTTTGGTTTCTTCCAGACATTTACCAGGCGTAAAATTATATGCTGTAAATGATACGTACCATGTGATTCATAAGTTCTGAAATAAAAATCATCTAGAATAAAAAATATGTTAAAGAAATATGTTTTATTCAAATAGGATCTTATACAATTAATACATTGTTCTACTTTTGTTTTTAATTTTTACATCGCAGTTGAATTCTTCTTTTGTCATAAATGTCTTTTGTTTTAGAATACCATCGAATCACGATCTTTCAATCATACTGGATTTTCATTAATCCACTAAATATTTTCGTTTCAGAATCATAAGCGAAACACCAATTTTTGTCATGCCAATAATCAAACAAAATAATTTAAAAAAAAAACAAAAAAAAAACAATGCTAAGTTCTTGATGTCGTTTTTACAAAAAATATTTCAAATTTATTTTTAAAAATTTTCATTAATTAATTATCATTAGACAAATATAAATCACATAACATTTGCCATATCAAATATGTTTTATTTACAATAGCAACGATTACAAAACGTATATAATATATGCAACGTATCGTGAAATAAAAAAAAATTAATAAAAATCTTCCTCTGTGGTTTTCGTGGAAGTTTTATTTTTAATCTGTTCTTGATTATTGTACATGTCCGCCACCTGCTGAGCGGAAGTAGCCTGCTCGCAGGTCTTATCCATGCGAATCCTAACGAATCGGGGAAATCTTAAAGATATTCCTTTCTCCGGATCGACCTAAACAGAATAGCGATAAAACATAAATAATATCATTTTCTTTTAAATTAAAGACAATTTATGAAAGAAATTAAACATTATATCCTCATTTTAGCTCAGTTGCTAAAAAAAATACAAGGCATTCAAAAATATCCCAATAATAAAAGCTCTTCCATATAGATACAAGATTTTTGAAAGTAAAATGAATTATTATGTCATACAATATCTATTTTTTTTAAGTTATTTATGAATTATATTTTTACAAATATTTCAGAACTAATAAATTCAAACCCATAAAACTTACTATTCCGATAGCTGCCCTATGAACAGGTGAGAGCGAGAGATCAGCACATTTGATCTCCCAGACTTGTATCGGTTCAAACCAGTGATCCGGTTCATGGCTGCTATCGAAGCGGTAGTATGATTTGACTTGCGCTATTATATGATCTTTAAAAAATTTAGTATGATTCTCAAGATCTTCCTCTTTGAAGCCTGTGCCGATCTATAAAAAAAACACTATACATTGATAAAGATCAATAAAACGAAAAAGTAAAAATAATAGTCAAAATAGAAAAAAATCTAATCTCTTAAATCAGAAGAATTAATATTTTTATTAATTACTACTTATTAATTATTACTAATGATTCTTTTATTGCAATTACAATTAGTCACTAAAATCGCATATTCAAAAATAATAACAAAATCTTAATGATTCAAAATATTTGAATTCATTTTCTGGAACTTGTTTGAGATATGTCGTTGTTGTAACAAATGAACGATATGATATTCGATTTCACTTTAAGAAAATATTTCAGAAACATACTTTACAAATGCTTTGATATTCTTCATTTTCCTGATCGTAACAAGCCAAGAGAAAACCACCATAAGTGCCAGTCCTCTTTCCTTTGCCGATATAACCACCAATTACAACCACATCAAGTGTATCACCAACGCCATCCAAATAATCCTTTTTTAGCTTTAACCAATTTCTCGATCGTTTTGCAATTTCATAAGTCGCTTCTTCTTCTAGTGTCTTTACCATCAGACCTTCGCAATTTCCCTTCACAGATTCATCCAAGAAGACCTGCACTTCTTCTATCGTTGTAGTATCCATACTATTAGCGAATTTCCATTCACCTTCCACTTCCTTGAAATGCTGCCTCAGCAACTCACGACGTTTTGAGAATGGTTCCTTTACCAATGGTTCATCATTTAGATATAACAAATCAAACATAAATACGCATACTTGCACTTTGATATCTTCCTCAACAGCATCCTGATAAAATAAATTGGAAACCAATAATATATTATAATAAATATATTATAATTATAAATCTTTATAATTTGAATTTTAATTTGTTACAAATATATTAACAATTATAATTGTTAATATATTTATAATCATCACTATATTTATCAAATCAATTATATTCTTAGTAATAATTTCGGTTATAACAAATTATGACAATTATAGTAATATAATGTAATTATTACTTTTCGCTTTCTTGTGCTGAGTATTTGGAATGGTAAAATTTGTTTTTTCTCGTTATCCCAAGCAACCGCTTCACAATCGAGTATGCAATTTTTTACCAGATCACCATAAGTATTCTTGAATCGCTTAATAATATCTGGATACTTGCTGGTATTGTTCTCCTGATTTCTACTATATATGTTGACTTGACCATTGTGCGCAACGTGAATCTGTTGGATTTTGTAATATTTAATTTATAATCCTTTAAAAATTTTATATAAATTACTATGATTTCCAATTCTCAAATATTTTATTCTCTTTATTTCTGTATTAAAAGATTATTTATATTATATTATAAGACTTTGCAAAATTAAATAATGCAAAATAAATAAATGCGAACTTGTGCTCTTTCCCCATCGTATTTCCATTCGCAAGTATATTTCAAACCCTCGAATCTCGTTAGGACTTCTTGAACACCTTTAGTAGGATGCGCCAACATAGGTTTTAAAGGTATTCCAGGAGTAAGTTTACATTTATTCGGCAAAGCATTAATACCATTTTCCAGTAGAACAGGAATTATAAGATTATAATTTGGACATTCACTGCGAAAAGATATATTAGAAAAAATTTAAAAAATATTCGATATTTTATTTTTAAATTGAGAAATAATATTATATATTTAATAAAATATTATTTCATTTAATTGATTTGATTGTTTAAATATCTATTAATAATATTTTTTAAATAATCTTACCAATATGTTGTTTTCAATATGAGTGCTATTTCATCGTACTTCTCTTTGAAACGATCACTCGTCATTTTTTTACTTGCATTTAAAACTTCTGGTGGATAGCTTTGTTCTGGTGGTGTCATCGCGCAAGCTAAAGCCAATGCCTAAGAAAATTCAGATTTTTAATCAACCAAAACAACATGATATTGCGAGAAACTTACTTGCAAAACGGATTGTTCCGCCAAACCTATACGAAGTTTTCCGGCCAATGATCTGATGAGGTACCTTGCTTCTGTATTACGGCACGCTACAAATAGCGTCTGAATCTTATCTAACTTTTTTGCCAGAGACTGTAAAGAATAATTTTCATTCTATGTGAAATTTATTATTTTTTTATCTTCAAGCATGTATTTAAGGCCCTGCGTACAATAAAGAATATATTAGAAATAGGAATAAATATTAAATTTTAAAAAATTAGAAAAAAATAGATAAAATTAGATAAAAATTCAACATAAATAAATAAGTTTATGATCTAGCTCTTATTTATCTAGTGTGCATTTAAAAGTTAATATTCCTAATATTTCTTCTACTGTGCTTAGAGCCTTAGTTTTTCGTTATTATTCAATTTTTATTTTAAATTAAGTATATCACACAATTTATTTTTCATTTATTTATTTAAAATCAAAATAAATTTAGTTCAATTTTTAAATACAAATTAATTTAAAATTTTTGACATTTTAAATTTATAAGTTAATATTTTTTAAATAATCTTTATTTCTCGATTTCAATTTTTCTAATTATTTAATAAATTCTTTCTTTCTCTGAATTCAAAACTATATATTAATATTAAAGAATTTTAATTATAACAGTTGTATAGATTACCGCGTGTCCTGTCATCTCGGCGATCTCCTTTAGCTTAGAATATACATTAGGAACCGTTAACGGCGCCGGTTGAAACATAGTTCTTTGATTAGATCTGCTACCTTCTGCCACAATTCCCAAATCACCAACCTCTTGAACATCAGCTTTAATTTGTGCCAGAGTTCTACCAGTACACTGCGCAATTGCTTTCATCAGATTCGTATCAGCGACTCCAAGCTCAATTCCTAAAACATAATAAACATCAACAACAATCTAAGTAGTTTTAAACAAATATTTTCTTTTAATTTTCTGAATAATTAATTTTAATATTAACCTTCGTATGCTGGCGCTAATTGATTAAGGCACAGATAAACGCTTGGCAGGAGATCCTCAGGACTTAAGACTATGACAGATCGGAAATAATTCGACAATATTTCTATTATTTTTAATCTTGCACTCGTCTCCTCAATGATCTCCAAAGTACGTGTGAATGCGCTATAAGGAGTTCTATAAACAAATTTAAAAAAAAAAAGATTTGTTTTAAACATTTTCTACGGTTTTCTAAAGTATTCTCATGAAATTTCATTCTAACTCACTTATCTCCTCGTTTCCAGCACGCGTCATTTATCGGATGATAGCCAGATGTACTAGGATTGTAAGATTGGTTGCTGCTTTTTACATTGCTAGTTTTGTCATCCTTTGCATCGTCTTTTAGTTTGGACGCTGCAATACAAATATGTATATAAAACTATGTAAATAAAACTTTTAATTTTTATTATACAATATTTTTCATCCAAATTTGTTTCAAAATTCAATATGTGTTTGAAATTTTTAAATTATTGAAGACTTAATAAATATTGAAGACTTACTAAAAAAGCTGTGCATTTTCTTAGGAGTAGTTTTTAATTTTTTCTCAGGTGTAGGTTCCTTTGAGTTTTTGTTTTTCTCTTCATTGTCTGAAGCACTTTTATCTCCATTATTTTCTACAGCATTTTTATTTATTTCATTTGACTCAGCGCTTTCAATTTTTTTCTCCTCCTCCTCAACTTCCAATTTTTTTGGACTTTCAGGTAACTATAAATATTATGCATAAAAGAAAAATTTATGAATACTTATAAATTTATAATAATATGCAAGTTTTTTCATATTAAATTAAAAGCATTAAAAGTTTAAACTTACAGGTAAATGATCTTCACCATCACTAGAATCAACAGGTTCGATGATCCTGGCCCGTTTCTTTTTCACAGTTTTCTTCACCTTTTCTATCTTATTAGACTCAGACTTCGTCTCTGAAAAAGCAGATTTCATCTTTTTCTCCTTATTTTTAGTTTTAACTGCGTCATTCTCCACTTGAATACTTTTTACTTTTTCTTCTATAGTATTATCTATAGCTTCATTTTTTTTCTTCTCACCAGATGTATCTTTTAATTTTTTCTTTTCTGTCTTTTTTGATGCTCCAGGTGAAAGTTTATTCGATTTACTTTTTGGAGTAACTCCTTAAAAAATAATGACAGAAATATATCACACATTTAAACATCCAATAACTCAACA
The DNA here is from genome assembly GCF_055798465.1 of Pogonomyrmex barbatus. NCBI lineage: Eukaryota > Metazoa > Arthropoda > Insecta > Hymenoptera > Formicidae > Pogonomyrmex > Pogonomyrmex barbatus. Next base: position 7,977,201 of record NW_028297171.1, on the reverse strand, counting down.
GTATAGTTACCTAGTTTTGCACGAGGCTTTGCAGCCGGCGAAGGAGTTTTGGAAACTGTTTTTGGCTTCGTAAGTTTAGTATCTTTTTTCTTCGAAGGAGGAGAACT